>NC_137694.1:81225918-81314057 GCF_964034855.1 Anser brachyrhynchus
GGGAAGGGAAGGAAGGGAAGGGAAGGGAAGGGAAGGGAAGGGAAGGGAAGGGAAGGGAAGGGAAGGGAAGGGAAGGGAAGGGAAGGGAAGGGAAGGGAAGGGAAGGGAAGGGAAGGGAAGGGAAGGGAAGGGAAGGGAAGGGAAGGAAGGGAAGAGAAGAGAAGAGAAGAGAAGAGAAGAGAAGAGAAGAGAAGAGAAGAGAAGAGAAGAGAAGAGAAGAGAAGAGAAGAGAAGAGAAGAGAAGAGAAGAGAAGAGAAGAGAAGAGAAGAGAAGAGAAAGAGAAGAGAAGAGAAGAAGAGAAGAGAAGAGAAGAGAAGAGAAGAGAAGAGAAGAGAAGAGAAGAGAAGAGAAGAGAAGAGAAGAGAAGAGAAGAGAAGAGAAGAGAAGAGAAGAGAAGAGAAGAGAAGAGAAGAGAAGAGAAGAGAAGAGAAGAGAAGAGAAGAGAAGAGAAGAGAAGAGAAGAGAAGAGAAAAGAAAAGAAAAGAAAAGAAAAGAAAAGAAAAGAAAAGAAAAGAAAAGAAAAGAAAAGAAAAGAAAAGAAAGAAAAGAAAAGAAAAGAAAAGAAAAGAAAGAAAAGAAAGAAAAGAAAAAATAAGTGAGAATAACATTCTCCTTTGCTAGGACTTCAAGCAGGAGATTTCTAACTTTGGAGGATTTCTTTGATACAAGTAGGGATGAAAATGCTGTATGGCACCACAGACACATGCATCCACAAAGATATTTATTGTGTTCTTGTTCTTGTCAGATTGTCACAAAATTTTCCAAAGGAAGCTGGAAGAAACATTGACACATTGTAGATTTCCTTCTCCTGCTTACTAATACATCCTTTTCCATAAAGGCAAAAGTACAAGGAAAAACAGTAGCATCTTGAACAGCAGAAGAATACACAGAGAACTCTTCGTACTTTAGTAAATGTATTATTTACTTTGGCTTGTGTTGATGTGCTAGAGATCAGAAGGATTATTGGAACCATTCATAAAACATAGTGACAAACCTTTCTCTCTTTCATAACCTTGCTTTGTGATATTTATTACTGTGTCCAAATTGCAAAGTAGAGTTTTATGTGTTTTATCACCCACAAAGCTCACCAACAATTTGCTGTCAGCTGTGTTTACCAGTTCCTTTCAAAAGGCATCCTAGGACAATGCGTATTTCTCTTCCAGTTATCCAGTTTGGCTTTGTCACACTCTTTGTTGCCTCCTTCCCTCTGGCACCACTCTTTGCTCTTCTGAACAACATCATAGAAGTCCGACTTGATGCAAAAAAGTTTGTTACTGAACTAAGGAGGCCAGACACAGTAAGAGCAAAAGATATAGGTAAGCAACTGAAAATCATTAAAGTGATAAGAACAACAAGAATTCAACAAAGAAAAAAAGATTATACTAAATCTCTTAACAAGTGCTGTTTTTCACTTACAGGAATTTGGTATAACATTTTGAGTGGTATTGGAAAGCTTTCAGTTATCATTAATGTAAGTATTTGGTTATACCTGTTTCTGCACATGACCTTAGGTGCTTATATTGTCACTCCAACATTATATAAAAGTGATGTTTAAATTTCTCAATTGTTATAAAATACAATAAAATCTAAATTATCCAGTTTATTCTTGTGGAAGTGTAAAATGATCTAAATTACAAAGGAGAGGGCCATCCACTCACCTCATTCTCTATATCCTTGTGTTATGTAGGACAGGAAGACTAATTCACATAAAAACAACTGATGAATGGGATCTGAAGAGGCAACACTTCAGACAATTGATAAAAATCTGCTTCTCATTCATACCCATGTCTTTTTTATGTCATTGCTACTATAACTGCTGATATGAAAGAAAAGGATGTAAACATAACATCTATTAGTGCATTCTGGAAGCAGAAAGCCCTTCGAAGAAAAAGTATTAGCATTTGTTCTTATATCTACAATATGATTATATCTCTAAACATCATTTCTCCCACAGATTGAGTTTGTCTGTAAGAGTAGCTTTTCTGGGTTGTCTCACACACTTCCCAAGCTACCAAATCTAAATAGAAAAATATATTCTTAAAACAAAACAAAACAAAACAAAACAAACAAACAAACAAAAACCTAGGAGTGTAATCATAATATTATGGGATTTTTGACCCTTGGATTTCAAAGCACTTAAGAAATATAGATGGTTGTCACTACTGAGGGGAAAATTGTGTTATGAAAACTGAAGGGGAAACTTGTGCAGATGTGTTATGCAATTTATTTAGTACAGTCACTTCCAGCACAACAGCATTCTGTAGCAGTATGTAAACTATCATTACAACTCAGAGAACTATAATTCTTCCAGAGAAGTGGAGTTCTTTGACTTGGGTGGAATATTGTTCAGTTATGGCTTGGCTGTTTCCAGGATTTAAGGTAGGAAATCTCTGTGGCCTTGTACATACCCATAAAGTTGACATCAGGCATAGATTTCAGGCTTTCCAGCACTGATCTGTGCTAGATGAGCAAAACTTTGCAGTTTCTTGCTTTTATCTGAATACACTTTGAAGATTTATGATCCTTAATTAATTAAGGATCCTTAATCCTGTCTCAAACAAATTCTGAACATTTTTATTTTAGGGAGTATTTCATTAATATATCTGTTAGTGACAGAAATGTAAATATGGCCATGTTTGGTTTGAAAAAATACTCAATGCCCAAATCTGCTTCTCTACTGCATCTGAATAATATTGATGCAGACTATTCACCAACACACCATTTTAAATTAATTTAATAATGAATTTAATGAATTCTTATTGGTATGATCTAGATATTTGTGTGTCTGATTCACTCACAACTATACCAGTTTTATTTCAGCATGACATCCACTGATGTCAGATGTGTAAGTCCTGATGCTGAGGTGAGAGTGGAGGGTGACTACACTTAGCTAGTGTAATCAAGATGCTCCCTAACTACAATGTTCTCCTTGAGAGGCAGAGCAAGTCACTGTGCATTTATACAAATACACATTCTGTACCAGGTCTGTCCATTTAACTCCTACTTCATCACCACTCCAAACTTACTTGAACATGAAAATTATCACCTGAATTAACTTAATCTGAAAAACATTAGACATACATTCACCATGTTGTTTCTTCTTCTTCTTCTTCTTCTTCTTCTTCTTTTTTTTTTTTCTTTTTTCTTTTTTTGTCTCCCAGGCTTTTGTAATTGCTGTCACATCTGATTTCATTCCACGCCTTATGTATCAATATGCATACAGTCAAAATGGAACCATGCATGGCTTCGTCAATCACACACTCTCATACTTCAATGTCAGTCATCTCAAGGCTGGAACACAGCCAGAAAACTCCCCATTTGCACAGGATATTTTATTCTGCAGGTAAAATGCTTTTAATCAAAGTTTGCATAGGCAAATCTATTTCTTTGGGTCTTTTGACAGACAAAAATTTTCCAAGTGGGAGCTGATAATATTTGTGTCTTTAAGAATGTGGTTTTAAGAGTACAGCTTTTAGAGTATTCTCACTATGTTAGAAGGTTCTTAGAATGGTTTTTCCCATGCATTAAAAGGCAAAATAAACAATTTAGACAGACTTACTTGAATAAAAAAAATCCTTTCTGTACTGAAAGATGTAACTTTCGTTAAGGACACTGAAGGCAGAATTCATTTTTTAAAATGGGTTCCCAGTAATTAGAACCAGGCTTTCTTTCTCTTTATTAAGCTCAGTGTTTACTTTATGAGATATGAGTTTTCAATATACTCTTTCATCTTTAAAACCTGCACTGTTACCCATCTGCAGATCTTATATTTCAGCGTCATCTTTTCAGGCTGGGAAAACAAAGGTCAACTTCCATTAAAATATGTCCAGAGTATCTAGTTCACTGCTCCTCAGGAAGAGCAGAAAACCCCAGCATGCAGATACCTATGGAGTACTTCCAGTTTGCATGAGAAATCACTAACATGGTTCCAAGGTTCTCAGTGTAACTTTGTTTTTTTCATAAAAATGTACCAAATTAGCATGAGTTTTCCTTTAACAAACATCCCCATCCATATGGATCTCCCACTTCGCTGTGACTGCTATCTTAACTTTACGGCTGTTTACCTTAACTTTGCAGCTGTTTACCTGGTCTCAGTCACTGGCCTCTACTTATGGTGTATGACTCTCCCAGTGTATTTGGAAATGTGCTCATCAGAGTAGCACAGATTTAACAGAGGAAAAATACAGAGAGAAGGAAATAATCTGTACTAGGTATAAAAGCGGTCCCCGCCTGAGAATATCGTGTCTGTGCTACCAAGCAAAATACATAAATAAATAGATTGATTGCAAAAAAGAAGCATATACTACATATTTGATCATGTACTACTCTGACTGAAAAACAACTGTGAGAATATTTTTGTTCCCTTATCAGGAAACAATTAAGAAAAAATGTCAGCATTCATATCCACTGTTTCTCATTATCACCGACCTCATTTGGATCTTACCAAAGTCACAGCTTTGGACAGAACTTTGCCTGATAAACATGAGGTATCTTGCTTGTGTCCCAAGAGACAGGCTGCAAACGCTGTCCCTTAAGCTGAAAAAAAAAATAATTAAATCTGTTTTTCTGTTTCTGGCAAATATGTTGGGAACAAGCTGACCTCTCTTATTCTTAGATTTCTGTGACCTCTGAAGATAAATGTGGTTACAATAAGCCTGGATTTTGCTCTTTACGGGCATTGCCAGAGATTAAGGTATCTTAAAAATAACCATAACAAGCCAGAAACAACTCTCCCACCGAATATCCAGAACACATTCTTTGAATATTTTCAGTAACATTTTCTACAATGTTGTGAACTCTTTGACACTACTTCCAAATAAACATTGCTGTAGTGCCAATCTGATGCGAAGCATTAGTTGTAATGATTTTTTCAGAGCAAAACAGCACTTGTGTAGCTGAAGGCAAACTAAAAGCAAACCTTGCTAAGTTATGCGACATTATTATTGGTTTAGTTCTTTTAATCTTTATAATTTGGTATGATAATGGAGTACATGAAAGCATTGTGATCACATTGAAAAGGAAAAAAAAAAACAGAAGATATGAAGTCATTAAAGGGACTTTCCATAGAATCATAGAATGGTTTGGGTTGGAAGGGACCTTATAGATCATCTAATTACACCTCCCCTGCCATGAGAAGGGACACCTTCCACTAGACCAGGTTGCCCAAAGCCCCGTCCAACCTGGCCTTAAATACCTCCGGGGATGGGGCATCCACAGCTTCTCTGGGCAACCTGTTCCACTGCTCATCACCCTCATAGTAAAGAATTTCTTTAGGAATAGGCTGCCCAAATAGCTTGGAGAGTCTTCATTCCTAGAAACATTCAACCCCCAAGTCCCTGAGCGACCTGCTCCAGCTGACCCTGCTGTCAGCAGACGGATGGTCCCCAGATGGCTGTTGGCCCTTGTGACAGACAAGGGGGAGGTCATGGGGAGGGGCCTGATGTCACTCCTCTTGATTTGTTCTAATAGGTATGGAAAAATACTGGGGTCCCAACCACTCCCGGAGCGAAGGCCAATATATATGGGCGTGTACAAATCCATATGGGGAATCACTCTACGCTAACTGCGCCCTTCAGCAGTTCTGATGCTAGATCCAGGACTGGTGATGTTTCTATCTTTCCCTCCTTTTCTCTCGCTTTCTCTGTCTCTCTATTTTTTCTACCTTTAAAATTGCCAAGAAATGCTAGGCCTACCTTGATTTCCTATAAGGCCACATAACTCAGGTAGATATAATTGTGAGAATGCCAACATTGACAGAATATTTGTTCTGTGTGTTCCTAATGAAGTTGATGTTTATGCACATACCTTGAGTGTTATCTCACCTTAGTTCACATTGAGCAGATCTGCGAATCTTAGTCACTCCCTTCATATCCCTGCCAGTGGGACGTGACAGGTCCCTTCCAACCATAGCTATTCAGTAATTTTGTGACTGCAGGATTTCCATGAACTGCTCTCATCTGGGAACACCAGGTTCTTTCACAAAGTAAGTGGTAACAGATACTACGACTCATCATTGTGCCTATGTTGGTAATGTGCCAGTTTCATGCTGTCTTGCACGTAACTTTTGCAAAGCTAAAAAAGTGTTTTGGTTTTCTTCCATCTATCACAGAATCACAGAATGCTTTGTGTTGGAAGGGACCTTAAAGATCGTCTAAAGTCCTCTGTCATGGGCAGGGACACCTTCTACTAGGCCAGGTTGCCCAAAGCCCCATGCAACCTGGCCTTGAACACTTCAAGGGTCATCCACAACTTCTCTGGGCTACCTGTTCCAGTGCCTCATCACCCTCACAGTAAAGAATTTCTTTCTTATATCTAGTCAAAATCTACCCTCTTCTGGTTTAAATGCATTACTCCTGTCCTATCACTATACTCCCTATAAAGAGTCCATCTCCAGCTTTCTTCTTCCATTAAAGAGACAACTCTGCTTCTATATTTTGTAAATTTATACAGTGTCTTTTAATTAATTAATATTCTTAATGCCCTGGTATTGATATTGTCTACACTCAGTGATCAATAGTGGATTCTAATATTTTCCGCTGAATAATTCTTATATATTCCTGCACTGCTGAAGCACTACTTCCTTGTGATTCAGTAATGTTGTCTTCAATTTACTGAGGGCATTATATCAGTTTATTTAGATATATTTGCAGTTACACCTACATATAATTCTGATCGTTTCTACCAATTTGTCTTTGTCCCCACACTAATTACTTGTTAAATATATCTGCATATTTCTCTTAACACTGGCTGCAGGTCGATTTTGTCTAAGTCATGCCTGGTCCTTTCCGTCCATCCTCACTTAAACCTCCCCTCCCCCAAGAAATTACCTGCAGAACCTGTAGACATTAGCGGTTAGAAAAGACATGGATTGTTGCACTTTAAAGTGTCATGTTCCATAGAATATTTAAAAGGGAGGTGGGGCTGAAGCCCAGCTACCTTGTCTGTAGCTCTGAAAACACCTCCCTTTACCACAAGTCATTTGCTGGTGTTCTGCTAAATTTTGATTCACACATCATAAGCAGTGTGATTTACCACTTGGCCAGGTGAAGTTTTCATGGGATCTGATGTCCTACAACACTTGCATAGTTTGTAAAGCTCCAAGTACATTAAATTGAAAATGCACCACCATTGGAGACCCTTTCAGGTGATTCTGTGCTCACTCTCAAGACTCACATTGATTTATCGTGCTAGGAAAATGTACAATAAACTCAGTGTTTTTCCTTGTCTTGATGTTCAGGCAAATTAAATTCAATGGAATTGATTCTGTCCTTTCCTTTAGCCCTGGTACACTGGTTTGTACAATGTGTAGGAGTCCGTGTTGTACAAAAGGATGCAAGAGGGGAAATCTCACAATGCAGGCATAGCATAGGACCAAAGATAGGAAGGAGAGCCAGACTGCTGCGTGTGCACCCAATGAACAAAACAAATTATCTGGGCTCTAACCAAACCCAGATAGTGCTTCCATAACTTATAACAACCCCAATTTACAGTTATTGTCTCCTCCTCTTCCTCCTCCCTTTCTGCATCACAGGTTGTATGTACCCTGTGTACTTTGTCTCCAAAAGCTGCAGCCCAGAATTACATTCAGCATTTCAGACTGAATTTGTTATGAGTTTGGGAGGTTTTGTAAATGTATAATTTAACATGCAAAACCACGTGGATAGAACCTGAAGGTAATTTTGGTAAGCACACCTGCAAACTGAAGCTGACAGATTTTATATATGAACCTTCTCCATTATCCCCCGATGGAGGCTTTTCCGCAGTTTAATGAATCTTACTGTCAGGAAGGGTTTTGTGGTATTCAAAACAGATTTTCTGTTTCTTAATTTCATCCCATTAAACCTAGTCAAACACTGTGAACAGCACTAAATTATCCCTTTCAGTCCTAAGGGCACAATTTGTGCATGGTTATCATGTCCAACTGTGGCTGTTACTTACCAAAATGGAGCAATACATGTGCACTTTAATCTTCTTTGGTGAGTCAGTCTGTTAAGCCCCTGGATTGTTCTGCTGAACTGCCTTCAATTTCTTTTTCTTTCTTTCTTTCTTTCTTTCTTTCTTTCTTTCTTTCTTTCTTTCTTTCTTTCTTTCTTTCTTTCTTTCTTTCTTTCTTTCTTTCTTTCTTTCTTTCTTTCTTTCTTTCTTTCTTTCTTTCTTTCTTTCTTTCTTTCTTTCTTTCTTTCTTTCTTTCTTTCTTTCTTTCTTTCTTTCTTTCTTTCTTTCTTTCTTTCTTTCTTTCTTTCTTTTTCTTTCTCTCTCTCTCTCTTTCTCTCTCTCTCTCTCTCTTCTCTCTCTTTCTTTTTTTTGCTTCTCTTCCTACCTCTCTCTTTCTTCCCCCCCCTTTTTTTTCCCCGCTCTTTCTCTTTCTTTCTTCCTTTCTCTCTCTCTTTCTTCCTCTCTCTGCCCCCCCCCCCCCATCTCCTCCCCCCCCCTCCCCCCACTCACAGCTGAATGGCTGAATGCAGCATTCCAGGTGTGGCTTTACCTGAGAATGTTCAGAGAAGGGCTAATATCTCCCAGCACCATCATGTCTTTTGTTTATACATCCACAAGTCATACTGTCCTGGTGCCATATTTCAAACTTGTTATAACTTGCTGGCCACTGTAAACTCCAGGCTATTTTCATTGCATTTGCTTGCAGTCTTTATCCTCTCAAAGACCTTTCAATTGTTTTATTTTTAATTATTTTCCATTTCCCCAGATTATTCTCATTGTGTTTCCTGTCTGTATTTCTTATTGCTTTCTGTATTTCCTGCTATCTGCAAAACTTTCCAATTTAGGAGCATCTGTGGGTTTTATTAGCCTGTTGTCTATTTCCAAAAGATTGATGATAATACTAAAAGCACCAGTCTTTGCACCAAACGACTAAATCTTTCTTTTATCCTGTCTAAAGCCAGAAAGCTTTATTTTAGGAAGTGCTTTTTCTATGGCTCCCCCTGTCGTTTATGCAGACAGGAACCACTAGAGTGTGAGTCAGGTATTATGTGGGCTGATTTACTTCCTAAACTGATCTCAGTTCAGGTGTGATGAATACATGCTTGTTTCCTGTGGTCTGACAATGCCTTGGACTATATCTATGCTTTAGCTTCGACAGTTTATTCCCTGTACAGTGACATCAGTTTAACATTTACAAAATAAAGGACGCATTTTTAGATCTGGGAAAATCTGGAAATTTCCAACATTAGAACAATGTTCTGATTTTGGTTACAACTGTGAAAACCAGCGTAAGCTTGCTAAATCAGTGGCAATAGTCCAGCTCTAATTCTGGAGTTGTATTTCATAATATGGTTTGAAGTAGGAACATCTGGAAGATTTTGTTCCTTAGATTTTGTGATTGAAAAGTCATTTCAATCAAAGCAATTGGTGCAGGAGGATATTGCTGGAATCATGTGATAACTGAGCTGCCTTCATTGACAGGTTTAAAGATTACAGAGAACCACCTTGGTCCCCAAATCAGTATGAATTTTCAAAACAGTACTGGGCAGTCTTATCTGCTCGCCTGGCTTTTGTTATTCTGTTTCAGGTAAGTCTGTTGAGTTACTGCAATTTCATTCACAGAAATATTATAATAAATGGATTTAAATGCATGTGCCAAAGAAGCCCAGGTCCAATAGAGCTTTTATGTTTGCAAATACCCAAACTAATCTGCTTATACCCAGCCTACTGGGCTGGCTGAAGTGTCAGTAAGCTGTAGCAAAGATTCTCCCTTTGTAGCACTTTAGCATACTTCCTCAATTTTCCCTCCCTGCATGGAAGGGAAGCTCCACAGCCTGCATTAGCCCCTGGCACCGGCATTGATCCCCAAAATGCCACAGGATCTTAAACATTTCAGTTAAGTGGACTCTGTCAGCTATTATACTCACAGTCATCACTTGTAAAAAGCACATAAATGCTATGTAGGCTTGTGAAACACAGATCTTTACCCAAAGCAAGAAATAGACAGAATTAATAAATCCTCCAAGGTCTTTTGTCACTTCCCACAAGTCAATGGAGTAAATTCTCCCCAAGTATTGAGAGTTCATTGATAAGGGATTTGTTATCAATATTTTGTATTCTGAATGTAAAAAGCCTTATGCTCTCATCCTTGATCTGGTATCCCTTGACAGTCAAATCAGGCCCACCCCTAATATTGAAATCTGCCTGTCTTTTCTTCTCTCCTTCCAAATATTCATAAGAGTGTCTGAGAGGCTTGCCTGGTTTATATTGCCATCTTCTGTTTCTTTGCTCTGACTTCAGTAATTTTCCACCGCTGCCTGCAAAATATTTGAAGCCACTGGTTATGCTGGACCTCAAATAGTCTGCCTGTTGTTCTGCCAGAGTACATTCCCTGATTAATTAATTTCATTGTCTCATGTGGGAATGGAGTGTTCATAGTAGTAAACTTGTCAGCAAATGTTCTCACACATTTAGAGACATTACACAATACAACAGTTTTTGAAGTATTAGCATTATAATATAAACCTGAAAGCATAATTTATCAATAGATTTCACAAACGAGCAAAACTTTTTGCCAAGTCTTCTTCCTGCTACTATGTTATATGACCATCACCTGTAATGACATTGATGTCTGAGGTTCGAAATTCTGGCTCATATGCTACAGTAATATAAATAAATCCTGCTTGTCAGCAGACAGAAGGATTTGAGGGCATAAAGACCATGGAAGTTGTCTGCTATCTGCTTAGGCCACATTGGAAACACATGGGTATGATGGTATTGGAGGATGATTTCACTGACACTGCTCTTCAGTAATGGATTCTGAACCCAGTCTCAACAAGTCTGATGTTGAGAACTGAGCACCTTTGAACACCTGTAAGGAATAACACTGGTTTAGCTACTTAATCCATGAGTCATTGGATGAATCCAAATCCATTCCCTTTTCAAGCCCAACTGAAGCATGTGTTTAATTCAATCTCACCACTGAGGGGGAGTTGAGCAAACATACATGAGCTCTTTCCTGAACTGAGGACATATTCAACTACTTTATACTATGTGCTTTCAGCAAAATGTTTTTGGTATATGCCTCATACCTATAGCAAAGGTTTGATTTTGCTCTAGTGGGAGTATTTTGGATTCTTCATTCTTGTTTCATGTCTGTTGCTGTGTTTGCAGAACTTAGTGATGTTCCTCAGTGTTCTGGTTGACTGGATGATACCTGACATTCCCAAGGACATCAGCGAACAGATCAAAAAGGAGAAAAGTGTGCTTGTTGACTTTTTCTTGAAGGAAGAACATGAAAAACTGAAACTGATTGAAAGCTTTATCACACGTGACAAGCATAAACACAAAAGTGGGACCAAAGACCAAAGAAGCCGAGCTGCCAGCTTCTGTCAGTTTAACCAAAGTCAGAAAGGCAGCGTTGCCTCCTTTAGCTCACAGCATACAGAAGTGTGAATCCATAGGGAAGGATAACATGTTATGCTTACCTCTGCAATACCTATTTACTGTGTGATGTGATTCCAACATGAGCAAGGGAAGGAGAGACAGTCAAGGAAGAGACGTAACAAAAAAGAGGCTTCTTTTTCTTCCTTAAAAACTCCATATATAAGTGTCTCTGTTACATTTTGTATGCTATCCAGGCTACATGATTTTCAGAGTTTACTGGTACGGGGTATGGGTTATGTTGTAACTGGTCCTCGTGGTGATGCCTGTGAGCTGGGTAGGCAAGCAGAAATGCTCCTCACTTGTGCAGAAAGACCTCAGCAGAAAGACCCTGTGGGACATGGGGAATAGAGTGGAAACTTCTGCCCTAATATCTGTCTTGGGTGGATTTGATCAACCCTAACAAAGTGCACACAATGCATGGTCTTATGGTTTGTAGCTGCCACCATATGGCTGATAAACATGTCAAGTCTCAGGGAGTCATTATGCCTTCCTAATGTACACTGCTACTTGGTGCTGTGTTGGTAGAGCATGAGGGTCTGCTGTTAAGGGGATGGAGCTGTGAGAACAGAAGGAACTGAAAATCACTGAGGAATTCCATCTACAGATATATTGTATTTTGCTTTGCAGGAGCCTGAATGCATGTGGTAATGAGCAGAGAGGCCACAACATATGCATGAGAATTAAGTAAAGCTGCTAGAGCTAGGAAAACTCATTGTTATTCATTGTCCTGAACAAAAAACTGCATGTTTGATTCTCCTCTCACTTAGACTTGGAATTCAGCCAGTATCAAGAGGAATCATGCCACTAAACAAACACCAGTGTGAAGCTGACAACTGAGAATGGAATCAAGCCCTGTAAACCATGTGACATCTCTGTGTACGTTGCGTGTAAAATAACAAAAGATGCTGTTGTGCATTTACTGTAAATTAAAATATTTTACAGATCTGTATTTCATTGGAAGAGAGACTTATTCACTAATCAAACTTTCATCTACAACGTTTAATGAATAACTATTCTGTTATGAATGGAAATAAGTCTTTGCTAAAAAAATCCATTTCTTTTACATGACATTCTGTCTCTAGCCTGACTTGAAATTCAGAGTTTAGATAAAAGATTTTCTTCTCATTTTGTCTTTTCACTACAGCTCTCAAAACCATAAAAAAGCACAAAACAAAAGAAGTGCTTCAGTTTCAGGCATTATATACAATATGATCGCTCTTTAGCATTATAATGTATTGTATATATTTCTGAAGCCTAAGAGCTTCATTGTCTTAGATGAAAAGTTCATTTTCTGTGAGAACTTTTGGTAATTTAATGAGAGAGGTGAAATTAATTGGTCTTTTTCATTCAGTGCCCAAACTAAAGAGAATGAAAATGGGAGAACTATTGCAGGGTGGGCAGAAATGAAAAGTTTCACTTTGGAATTTCATTTTTAAAGTTTTATTTAGGGTTATCTATCCCTTCTATCTAGTATATCAATTTAAAAATGATAATGTCAACTTGAATAAAATTGCAAATATTTAATTTTGTTGAAACAAAAGTGTGATGTCTCCAAGTGTTTTCCTTTTTCCCCTGTCAAAACTCATTTGCTGAATTTTAGATGAATTCAGAGAGAGTTTTGGCCACCTTCTGAAATATTTTTTTTTTTTTAATGAATAATAATTTGTTAGGAAGATTGTCCAGCTCTCAATTTGACTGCATATGTTTAAGACTAAAAATAAAACTTGTAAATGTGCAAAATATGTAGTAATACATTTTTCCTTTTTATAATACACAGAGTGATTCAAATACATATTGTATACATATGTATATGTACACAAATACATACATATGATTTGAAGAGCTCCTGACATAATGTATCGTATATAAACTATTAACAGTGTATATATATGGTGTTTCTAAGTGATTGCAATAGGTAGAAAATTACAGGAAAATATTCTTTTTAAATACAATGTAAGCTTTATCAGTATGAAAACCTCACAGTCACCTGTGGTCACATGAATAACATTTTTGTGAAGCACAAAAGTCATGATACTGTATCTTGCAGAAGCTCAGAGAATGGGTTTGGTATGACCACAACATAGATATTCAGATTTAGGTAGATGCCCTCTGCATTCACCTGAGAAAGAAAGGCACCAGCAGCCAGCTACTCATCCCATCTCAACACTGATGTTTGATCTGAATGGATCACCTCTGAGAACACCTACCTCTTTCCCTGCACTCTAGATGGAACCCAGATAAATGCCTTAGATTGTGCGTTTAGGTTTTAGGATGCAGAAGTCCAGCACCTAACCTCCAGAGTCTGAGTGCTTAAGTTGTTTACTTAGAATTAGCTGAATCTCCAATTGATTATACTTTTTCTGTTTTGTTTTAAATTTGCTAGGTGCTTGAATGAATATCTTTTTAAGAATTCGGTTTCCTGGTGGAAATCTGTAACAGAAATGAGGAATAAAACTTGTTTACCCACTGCTATGATTAACATTTAAGTGAGAACACTATATCTCCTCCAAAACTGCCACATTTTACTTTCAAAGGATGAACAAACTCTGTTGGGCATTCCAAGGTCTCATATATTAAGAGACCCCTTACCATAACTCATGTCTCAAACACCTGATATTAATGACAACTATGCACTCATTTATACCAGGTGGCATTCTGGTGGGAGATCTGGAGTTTTGGTACTGTCTGGACATTGTGGTTTACATCTCTAGTTTACTGAAATGCAATTAATTTTCTTCACTCCAAAATGTCTCTGATGGGGAGAAAAGTTGTGTTGTTTTAACAGCAGAAATATCAGACTTGCCGGACTTTTAGAATACTGTGATGTTCCCTTTCTTTTTCCAAACCGGTGGAAGTGCATGCAGGGTTTGTAATGAGGTATACAAGTTACATGGCACCCTCTTTTCCAGTTGGTTGTTGGATACAGTAGAGTCAGAGTTAAGGCTCTTAAAATAGAACCACTTTTGTACATTCTCCCTCCATCCAGGAAATATTTTCTTGTCTTTTTAAAAATTCTGAGTGAGTCAATAATGGTCAGAAAAATGCTATCGCAAACTTGAATATATCAGGCTGTTGTTACTCAAAATCTCCATAACAAGCAACTGAAGTGCTTGCTATGATTATGTGTTTCTGGATGACAACGTGTTGCTAGGACAAGAGGAACTAGAGAAGCAGGCAGATATACACTCGTGCTCTGAAAGTTTTCCTGAGGTTTATATATCTCACCCAAATAAGGCTGGGAAAGAGGCATTGCAGCAACTATGCCTGATATCCAGATTGGATCTACTATGATATCACAAGCAGAGCAGACAGCTCAATTATCTTTATCTGTGATATGGTTTCTATTTTTCCCTTAAACTTGAGAGTTTCATTCACTGAGAATTCCTGCACATTTTGTATTTGACTCAAGTGCAGTCCCTAAGGATCATATCCATTGTTACATTTCTATGGTAACCTCTGGATTCTTCTGACACTACTTCTCATCAGCTACTGTAATTGTAGATCATTGATTGGGCCTACATTCATTCCCAGTTTCTAACTTATGTCCTTTGGACAAAGCGTGACTTTATCTGATCCCTTTTTATCAGAATGATACTTGTAAATCTATCTGCAAATCATCCCCTTAACATAACTCGTCTCAAGCAAAGAATGACTTTTTCAAGAGACATGCATGGAAAGCCCTCTCTAGGGAAGAAGAGAGCAGGGATGTAAGTAGAAACCCAACACGATAATAAAACCTGTGAGCTATTGTGACTCCTGGGTTTTAGCAATGAAAATGAGCTAAAATCTCTGCAAAAGAAAGGTAAAAAGTAAGCAGTGAAGAAATGTGCATAGGTGTTGTGAACATTTAGTTCAGAGTTTAATAGTCCATCCAACTGTTCCAACTCTAAAGTTAAAAAAAAAAAAAAAAGGAAACAAAATGTTAAAACAAACAAACAAACAAAAACCTATATCCCTTTGTGTGTAAGTAGCTAATGCCACACTGAAAACTACACATAGTCACAAAACACCAAACCCACACTCTAGGCTCCATTTCTGGTGTTATTAATAGAAACGTACATAATTGCACATCTAACCATAACTGTGAGAATAGGAAGTAACAAAGTAGAGGAATGAGGCTAATATAAAGCCTTAAGATGGATATAAATGGATCTGACATAATTATTAGACTGTGTAAGGTCTCTGCCTCCCAGTCTCTCTATGGCCAGCAGAAGCTTATGATGACTGAAAGACGTTGTAGCTCCATTCACCACAGCCTCTCCTTTGGATTGTTGGTGCAAGGTAGTTTAAAAGAGCTTTCCTAGGTTATTCAGGAGAAGAAATTGACCCATATTGAAGGGGCCTTTACTCCTGCATCATGCTGTGACCTTCAGCATCATTTAGTTCAAGAATCCATCAGAGCCTTTTCACAGTTACTAGCCCTACCTTTATAGAAGGCTTGCAGGAATTGAGTGAATCTATAGGGGAATGTTATCCCTTTGTGTCATGCCTTCTTCATGGATATTTGCCCTCTTTTAAAAGTATCAGCACTCATAGAGATATCATTGTAATGGGTGTCACTGCCTTTTCAATCCTCAGCTTTCTCAGAATGTAGAAAATGTTGCTATCTAGACCTCTTTTACAATTTGACCTTTCATGACACTCAAAACTAATGAAATATAGTCCAGGAAGAAAAGGGCAGCCTATATAGAAGTATGTTTGTTAAATTATTGCTTGGAAATGTCCAAGCACAATATTTACCACTGTTACCAATAAACTCTTCTGACTACAATAATATAACATCTGTTACAGTTACGCAGTCTCACCCTTTAATTATGCACAGATGGCTTTCTTCCCAGTGTGGTATAATCTTTTTGCTTTTGAGAAGAAAATACAAACCCATTTTTTGTGACCTATTCTTGTACATAACTTTCTTCACACCATGTACCAGTTAACACATTTCACGTGTGCAGTAATATAAGATTTTCAGCAATAGCAGTAGAAAGTGCCTTCATGGGTAAGGAGAAAAGATAGGACATACACCCAAACTCCTATACCTTGCCTAGGAAAGGACATTGATATGTGTTTCATCTGAAAGACCCATAGACAATGGAGGAGGTATATTTCTAGAAAGAAAAAAAAAAAAAAGAAAAGAAAAGAGTACATATTCTTTATGCCTTATGTACAACCTAGCATTTTTTGTTTTATTTATTTATTTATTTATTATGGAAAGTTATACTTTTGTTATCTTCTAAATGTGTTTAAACCCCTCCTAAATTGCTCAGTACTACCAAAACTCTGAATATCCCCTACAGTTCCCATCATCTGCAAATGTACTCAATAATTAATTATTAATTGATTTTTAAATTATTAATCACTGCATTAATTAATGGGCTGCCTTACTGCCTTCTTCACAGTGCCTATGGAATTGTTAAAATTAAGCAGATTCTGTAACAACTCCTGAGACAGCCCAATAGTACACTTTCTTCATACATAATCATTTAATAAAAACTGTTTATTTATACAGATTTTCAGTCCACTCGTAGTTCCTGCAGGTTTACTGTTTCTGATTCTTTAGAAACTCACTAACAACAGTTCTTCTATTCAAATATACTGCAATTTCTGAACTATTTTTGCTGATCATCCTTGCTCTACATAGTTTTAATGAGCAAAATCATTTATATCATGGGATTACATTATGTCTGTCTCTAATGTGGCCACCTGAGACAAGATCCCCTGGTTCAAACCTCACTAGAATCAGTGGAAATCTTTCCTTTGAATTCAGCATGCCCTTGATCAGAGAGTTTCTCCTATGCAATTCTATATGCAGTTTTCAACAGAATGTAGCAAATTCAGGTTCAGAAATGTCACAGCAGTGCAAAAATGTGTATCCACAGAAACTCTTCCATTGTTATGATCTTCAGTGAGTCCTTCCATGTCAATGATATGAAAAACATGGACAGTAAGCTGTCTGGGATTTCACCTTGTCATTTACTGAGACTGGATCACTCTTCAAAACTAACAAGGAATTTTGTTTACATTCATACTGATGTCTTGTTTGGGATGTTTTTAATAAACCTGATTTTCAGAACAGTTATCGCTCTCTGTGCTGTAAATATGTCTTGTATTTAAGACAGACCCAACTACAGTTCACTTTTGAAAGCCATGATCTTTGAATTTAAATATATAAGGAATTAAAAGAAGAATCACTTTAACAAGGCTATTCTGATGAAAGTTAAGGCAGTACATGATGCTGCTATAAACAGCATAATATGGGTAAGAATCTAAGAATACTGGTTTGTAATCTAGTTAAATCTATGTATGGAATATAAGATATATAACTTCTGGTAATAGTGTCTGTTATCACATGTTGTAGTGTTTGAATTCAGTAAGTTCAATGAACAGGAAAGCAATGAGATCCATCAACTTGGAAAGGCTTTTACATTTTGGGGAAAGACTTCTAAGAATCCAAGTTGCTCCTTTAAAACTAGAAAGAAGGTAACCAAGGAAGTTGGACCAAAGAAGAAGAGATTCATCAGAAAAGCCAAGAGAATAACCTCCATGAATCTGTGAGAATAATGCTGTTCTTGTTTGAATTAAGATGTCTGCACAGTGTTGGTAGACACACACTTTTCAGAACTTATCAGGATCAGATTCAAGTCCATAGCCTCAGCTTTTGCTCAAACTCTAGTTATCATAACAGGATCAGAGGAAGAGTCACTAGTGTTAGTGCTTCTAAATTTACCATGTAAGATGTCTTGGTCCACTCACTATTCTTGCATTGACTATTAATGATAATGTTAGATAAGCCTTGACAGAAATATTGATATTGATATTCCAGAAGTCTTATAGTTTCACTTGAAATTCAGACATTGGGGAACAAATTATTCCCCGTTTAAAGAGAAATTACAAGAAGAAATCAAAGTCCAATCTGCATCTGTAAGGTAAAGTCTGTTTCTTGAGTGATTCCTCAAAACAGACAAACAAACAAACAAACAAACAACAACAACAACAAAATGTGGAGGCTTTGGCTGCACAAATACAGAGAGAAATTCCGGCATTTTCTATCCCAGAATTAAACTGAAGGTTAGCCCTATCCTAAAAAGTCAGTTCTCTAACAGGATTATTCCAGCACCCAATGAAAGTTTACAGTAGGTGTTTCCTTAAATAAGATACAAACAAGCATGACAATAAAGTTATCTGGAGTTTTACAGGTGTGATGTAAACTTTCGTCTTGTGTCTAATGCTTTAGCTACTTTTCTATCTGTTCTGACCCCTTACAGTTATGTACGACTAGTAAAATATTAATTAGGAACTAACAGGAATCCCTTTGTGATTATTTCATAGTAAGTAAGTAACTTAAGAATTTTATAAGAATTTTCAAAGTACAATTCAAATTTCAGCTAGTTCCCCAAAACATCCTTCTGTTGATGCTGGGAGAGTTTTTGTTTGCTCATTTGTTTGTATTTTACTATATCTAATCTTCTGAGAAACAATATATTTTCTTCACTGAAAAGGTTGTGAGGCATTGGAATAGGCTGCCCAGGAAAGCAGTTGAGTTACCATCCCTGGAGGTAATCCAAAGACACATTGATGTGGTGTTTAGGGACATGCTTTAGCGGTAGACTTGGCATTGCTAGTTTGAGAGTTGGACTTGATCATCTCAGAGGTCATTTCCAATCTAAATGGTTCTATGATTCTATGATATTCATAAGAATTTGGAAACACAGAAGGTCAATGAGGAGGTGAACCTAGGAGGACACGGAAAAATAGAAGAATACTCTTTTCTTCATGTCTTTGCTTAAAAGTCCAAAAGGGGAAGACTTAGTGTGTGAAATACGTACTTCATTATAAAACAAATATAAATCAATTGTAGCATGGATTAGGAGGTTGATTTTTTTCTTTTTTTTTTCCTTTTTTTTTTGTCTTTTTTTAGTTTTTTTTTTTTAATAAAAGTATAAACAAAAATAAATGATCATACCCATCATATTATTTATTCATTCAAATGCCATATAAAACTGGTTCCAGTAGATGGAGCAAGACAGCAGAAGGAAAACAATGCCACTTACGGGGGCACTCAAAGGAGATGGACACGTTCATTAGGTTCATGAAACACACGTCAAAACATCAGAGGACAAAGTACTTCAAAAGCTACTTTGTGGGTTCCAGATCAGTCAGAAATACTTTTCATATAACCAAAACTGTCAAGAGTTTTTCCTTGGAGTTGGCTTAGTAGATGAAGAAAAATAACCACTTGGGATTTTCTCTGAAGTCAAGATTAATTTTAACTGGCATGTTATTTTCTTGGCTTTAGTGGAGATAAAGACAGCTTCATCCTTCAACAAAAGTGAATGCTGTGAAGAAGTACTGAATGAGATAAACTTTATATATCCTATACAATCTTCAGTACCTTACTTTTTGCTGCCCCTCTCTCTGTGCTGGGCGGAGAGCCTGTTACTCTGTTTACAAATGAACCTTGCAAGCATCACGTGATTCAGGAAACATGGCCAGAGGCCCTGCACAGGCTCAACCCAGCTGAAGCCGTCTCCTGGGGGGACACCACAGCGCCTCTGGAGTCAAAACAATGACAGATCTTAACTGGGGATAAAATGCTTCTCCTTTTTTTAAAAAAAAAATATATATATATATATATATATAAAAATTTAACAAATGTTATTGTTTTTTAAATTTTATTTTCTAGAAAGTTAACATCTTTCAAAAAAAAAAAAACCATGAAAATGGGTGAAAATAATTCCCACACACATCAGCAATGATTTTTTAACCATGTCTATTTATCACAGAAGCCTCCGGCAGTCAGCCAGCAACATCCGCGAGGCCTGTGTCCTGTCACCAGCCCAGGAAGTCTGTGACACCAAGCTGCAGAGAAAGGGGAACATCTGTGAAGGCAGCTCCATCCCCTGCCGACAGCAAGGAGGAGGGTCTCCTTCCTCATTCAGGATCAGGGGATGTTAGCTCTTCTTCTTCTTGCTGCTTCACTACCCCATAAATTTAAGCCCTACGCAGTCTTCTCTAAGCCATACACAATCATCCCCACTGGCAGGTATTGTTCATATATATCTTTGGACAGCAGCGATCAGTTTGACAAGAAAAGGACATAAAAAATTGTGGATAATTTATTTAAAAATAATTTAGGAAAAAATATCACACAAGAAAAATACTACAAAGATACTAATCTCCTTTAAAGCTGCTTCCTTTTTAAAAACTTTTTTTTTTTTTTTGTATGCCCGTGTCTGCCAGACAGGAGGATGTGAGGAGGTGTCCAGTGCTGGTACTTGGCTGCAAGGCTTCCTCAGACAGTGATGCACTTACATCATACCAGCCATGGGAAGTGGGGGGCTTCCGTGTGGCAAACCTGTGCCCATGTTGGAGGGATTGTGGGCAGTCTTCCGTCATCTCCTCTAAGTGATGTGCTTCTGGGGCTGACTCAGCTTCAAGGTGTTTCTTGGTGATTTGTGACCACATGGGTGACGTATCACTTGCACAGTCAGGCTTGCATCAACTCCTGCATTGAGAGGACTGTGCCAGTAGTGAGGTGTAGACAGCAGTGTTGCTTCTGCCTGCTGCAGGTAACCCCAGCATGCTTGTATTGTTTCCTATTTTCTCTTCCTTTCGATAATAAAGAAACAACCAAATAATAAAATAAATTAATTGTAAAAAGGAGTTTTTCTACCAATTTCTTCTCCCTTACTAGGTTGAAAAGAACCTGGGCAAAGGCAATGACTCCCTCTTCTCTTTCAAAACAGCCATTTACTCAGGCATGTCCTCAACCTGTGGTCTTCCAGCATGTATCTTCCATGAGGACAGAAGACAGCTGAGAGGTCTGCTCTTCCTTCCTGCTGCTTCAGGAGTAGGGTGTATGAGAAGGTAACTGGAGATGGACTGGGGTGTTCCCACACACCAACCCACACCTTGGATGTGAACGCAGATAGGCATTCACAGACATTCAGGTGTCACTGAGGCAGCACAGAGTGTGGACACCTGATGCAAAGTAAACACAGCTCTCCCCTCTACTCTCCTTCCCTCTGCACTTCTCTTCTGTAGAAGACATCTGGAGTGTCAAGAGCCAGTTTAGTAGCAAAGGAAGACAGCCGGGGGGACATGAGGCTGTGTTCACCTAGGACACCTCTAGAGTTTTGCAGCTGTTGGCTGCCACTGCAAGAACAAACAACTGCATAGAAAATGCCCCAAATTGTGCAGGAGCTTTTCCATACCTTCCATCCAGAACTGGAAAAAACAAAACTGGGGGTGGAGGGGTGGTGGTGGGTAGGGGGTGTTGTATGAAGAACAGACAGATATCTGAGTCCATTAAGCAGTCTACACGGTTAGAAGTCTCTATGTCTGGACATAAACATTTCAATTCCAAGCTGCTACTTAGTTACCCATGTCAGTCATCTACGCTGCATGGTCTTGCAATTATGACACCTCCTGGAAGAGCACTCATGGTACATCCTGAAGAAGCACACAGGGAAAGCTACAGAAAAAGAATTCTGCTCTGAATAAGTCTGTAAATAATTTTTAATTAATACCAAATTAAAATATATATATATATATTTGCTTGTAGATAATTTATGACAAGAAAGGGTGGGATTTGTTAAATAAATAATTCCTTCTGAATTAGTCACCAGGTCTAATTAAGAGATACCAATGGGACAAAGAATCAGAAGAGTGAATTTAAAGGAATATCTAGCTTAAGCATATGATAAAAGTAGTATTTGAGAATATCAAAATAAACAGTGTGTGTGAATGTTTTTCTTGAGATGAGCCGAGGGAAATATTTTCCTGGGCTTTGGCCCATACAGCATATAACAGATGAAACCAATCTGATTTTTCTTCTGAATGAATTACACAATTAATGGATAAAAGGTGATATAGTTGATACTAATGCAATGTCTGAATGTCATTTGAGCAGTAATAGCTTGTAAATCCTTACATTTGGGGCCTGCCTTATCTTACAATTATCTTCTTTGTTGGTGTAGCTCCATTGACTCCAAAGAGCTCACACCTGATTTCACCTCTTTGAGAGAGGAAAAGGCTCTTTGATTCTAGGCAAAAAAATTTAGAGGTTTCAGCTCTCCTGGCAAGACTATGTTTGCTGAAGGATTTTTCTTTTCATTTTATATAGACATGCAATTATCATGTCTAATCTGATCCTGAGGAAATCTATTAGTCACAGCCTTGCTCTTCAAACCATCCAAGCAGCCGAGCTGATGTTTTGCCCTTATGATCTTGCTAACAAGGTTTGCCTAAAGCCTAATGGGTTTCATTCCAATAGCTAGTAAGTGGCTTAAAACATACATGTGCTGAAGGCAGTTCACATTTTAGTACATCATCATGAATACCAGACACCCCTTTTTAGTGACCACTTGTTCTCTTCTCCCATACATTGGCATAAATCAGCTGCATAAACAAAGTAAAGGTGAGAGGAGACTCTCACTCAAAAGTCCAATAAGAAAAATCCAGACCCTATTCTCTGTGTAACTGCTGAGACACATTTCCTGTCTGCTTCTGCTTCATTTTTGTGTAAACCTAGGGTAACTTCAATTAACTGTGAACTACTCCAGTTCTGTAAATGAGATAAAGTTAAACCTAAAGTGAATGTGAGACCTATGCATGCAAAATGCTTGCACTGCACTTAGTGAATTTTAAATGCAGAACAGTCTATAAACATTGTGATTGGAGATGTGTTTCTGTTAAAATATAAAATTTTGTTCTATCAGCAGTATGGTTTACTACTAAAAGCAAATCCGTACTGTTACTGAATTTCCTAATGCTACTGTTCAGGAAGGATGTTTTTAGGATTTGCTTTTGGGTAGCCTTGGTTTGTGTGATTCACAGACACAAGGCTGCATGAAGCTGGGGGATTTGGGAGCCTATATCAACAACATATGAATAAAAAGTGTTAAGAAAACACTGTAACTATCAAAAAAACCTACTGTTTCTAGTCCAGGCAATTTTAAAAATACTGTTGTATATAATAGAAACCCAAGAATGCTAATGAAAAAACAATTAAAATATCTTCAGACTCTGAGCTCTGCTGGAGAAAAAGTGTGTGTAAGACATACTGCATTTTAAGACAATTTCTCTTAATATGAACATGGCAATCTGGTAATGATAATCATAAGACTATTGCATAAAACTCTAACTGCATGGACTTGCACATTCTCAAAAAAGTCATTCTGTACTTAAAATAAGTGTGAACAAATCTCCTGCTGTGGCTTAGTTCAAGCATCCAACTATGAGAGTGATAGCCTGTACTTCAACAATCTGTGTACAGAGGCAGAAGAAAGAATTGGTTCTCAAAGCTGAAGGTGAAGACTAAAAAAATATAATGAAAACTCCTAGAAACATAAAATAAAAATACTGATAATGCATCATGACTTTGTTTCTGCCTCTGCCCACAGGAACTGGGCTTGTAAGGCTATTTTGTGTCCACTCCTTCTCTGCTGAAGCGAAAACAGAGCTATCCCTCATTACTGGCATGAAGAAAGCACAAAAGGGTACAGAGATATTTTTTTCTTGCTCTTTACACATCTGCCTTGTGTTATCTCCAGCATCCTAAGGTCATAGCATCTGAGCAAAGAAGTTGGATAATATCAGCTTCACCAGAAGAAATAGACCGGTATTTCTGGACATTTCCAGATGTGCTGCCAGTGGTGTTACAATCGGCACTTTGAGAATAGCACTGCATTTAGCATGGACTCTTGCCTGAAGCCTAAGGTCTACAAACATACAAGGAAAACTTATATCTAATTTTTAGCATTACCTCTGCTGTAAGCCTGACAGTATTGTCCCATCTTAGGCTCTATACATAGAAGTTTTTAAAGCAAATGGCAATTCTATTTTCCTTCCTAACAGTCTTACAGGACTTAGCTCTACTTTTCAAGCTACTGTTTCTATACAAGTATACATTGTATACAATACACATGCATTAATGCTCTCATACTCTGGACAGAAAGTGCTCAGCAGCTGATACGTCCAACCTTTAGTCTGGGGCAACTGGAAAAGGTCTACTGTTATAAATGTTTCCATGAAGATTTAAACCAAAAGAGTGTCTTGTCTTTATCTCAGACCCTATAGTTTGATATTTTTCCTTTTGTGTTTCTCACGTCTCTAAAAATAAATACAAATTATCACAGAGAAATACAAACGGTGAATTATCTCCCTCCCTGTCTTAGAAATTCCTCTGTAAAATCTTAAATATTCCACAAGAATGATTCAGAAATACTGCTGAGCATTATATCGAGGGAAACAAACGCTATTCCAGCCAGCCCTTGAGCTGGCTTGGGATCACTTTTCAATATCAACACTTTATGCAGAAACTGAGACCAACTCTCCATTTGCCACTGGTGGTATCATTGAAATGAATGTACACCCATCTCCATGTGTCATTTAGCCATGATTAAAAGGTCTGTTTCCTTGACACAGTAAATGCATTATATTACATGACAATTAGCCATAAACAAATCCCTGATTGTGGTATGGGTTAAAGGATAGGGTAGGTAATTTATTTATTTATTTATTGTATACCAGCTAGCATATGCATTTCAGCTTTTTAATGTTCCTTTTATGTTTTCTGTTCCTGACATTCTTTGAGTCTGCCTTCCAGGATTTTAAACAAGTCAATAATAGAAATAGGGTAAGCATTTGCATGATGGTATAAACTCTTTCTTGCATCTCTCAAATATTCTGTTAACATTATTTACAGCCATAAGTGATACTATTGACATTGATTACAAGGAGACTGTGTTTCTGGCTGTTGGAATATGACAGGTAGCTAATTTTTCTCCCTCCCTCCACCCCCAACTTCTCACAGGTCCATCCTGTAAAATTATGGTAGAGCTAAATTTCAAGATATAAGTGCACTGCCTCCATCATATGTTACTACTGACATTCAGCACTGGTATCCAAGCTTTCATCTCTTCATCTTTAAAACACTGCCATCTGTTGTTTCCAGACAGTTCAGTCTTCTGTTTATCCAAGATTTTGTTCCAGACCATATGGAAAAAACATCTATTTTCAATTAACCATCACATTTTCTTAAAATATACTAGAGTGATGAGAAAAAATAGGCATCACTTACTCATAAATGTTCATGAAGGGGATGACAATTTATTAAGAACAGTTTTTTCAAGACTTTGACCATGTGGTCATACAGTACACTCAGATGTCATGAAAGCTGGCCAGTGCTGTAATAATATAAAAATCTTGTAAGCATTTGAATGCTATTATCAATCTACAGATTTCACCAGTACTAGTGTATTGACCTACTAATTTTCATCGGAAACATTTCTGTCTTGGCCATTCTCAGACTTCTTTTCCTGTGGTCTGAAATTTCTCACGTCTTGCTAAAGGCTATGTGTGACCTATTGCAAATTTCAATCTGACCCTTTATGCTGCTGATGAAGCCATGCAAAAGCCTTAGGTATTACATTAAGTTTTGTAATGTAAGAAATGTCAAAATGTTCTCTCCTGCAAAAGCAAGAAGGATTCTGTGTGTGTGTTTGTCACACTGTCTATGCCTGTATCAGTGAGCAGATTGGCAGATAGAAGCAGTGAATCCTGTAACCCAGATGCCCACCTGACATGTCTGAGAGGTGGGTTACTCCATGTTAGTTCCAGACAGCTTCTGTGGACTGATTGTCTACTCATGGCTGGAAAGTTTCAAGTGTAGTTCTCAATTCCTCTTCCAGATTGCATCCCTCCAGAAGGAATTTTGTTTGTGTGATCTGAGACCATACTACAGCGTAAACCAAAGAACAGTAAGTAGACAACGAGGGCATCGTGTTCAGAAGTGATACAATCTAAAACACAGAGCAGAAATAAAAGGGATAAATTAAGGCAGTAGAGGTATTCACCTATGAATGCATCTCAGTGGGATCAGTTCCCTCTTTTCTTTCCTGAATCTTTATTTCTGATATAAATTTTCATTGTTGAAAGTGAAGGAGATACCACACTTAGGCAGAAATAGATTGCTTTGGAACTAAAAACAAAACAAAAACAAAAACAAAAACAAAAATAAAAATAAAAAAATAAAAATAAAAATAAAAATAAAAATAAAAATAAAAATAAAAATAAAAATAAAAATAAAAATAAAAATAAAAATAAAAATAAAAATAAAAATAAAAATAAAAATAAAAATATAAATATAAAAATAAAAAGGGTGCTATTATTAGGAAAGGACTATGCATGCCATTCCCCAGTTCAAAGGAATATTTAAAATGAGAAGTTGAGTTTCCATTCAAAGCCATCCTCTTTGATGCAGGATAAAGGCCTGCCCTTCCATCCTTCAAACAACTGCAAGATTTTCTCCTCCTGAGTTACAGTCTTGTCCTCCCAGCTGCCCACATGCACTACCCTCCCCCAGATACAAGCAGATTATGAACTATGTAAAGTGACCCAAGTTGAAACCAAGGAGGAAAACAGGAAGTGCCACGTGGCTAGAATATGAGACAGATACCGGTAAAATCAGAGGAGAACTATAGTGATAAAGAAGTTTACAAAAATGGGGAAATGACGCATCAGAGTTCAGGCAAAACATCAAAATGGAGCATGTTTTTGGTTGTCCATTTGTATTAAAGATTAAGGGCTTTGGCTCTTGGATCAGTAAGGTAGTTGGAAGGAAAGCTACCTCTGAGGTAGCTTGAGACAAATTAGAAAGGATGAAGGTAAGATGATATAGAATTGCCTTGACCGTTTTGAGGTGTTCTTCACCTCTTAATTTACCAGCCAGCAGGAAGAACTGTAGGCAGCCAGCAGGGAGAAAAATAAAAGCATAGGCAGTGCAACAGTTCTGGGAAGAACTGTTGTTATGCTGCTGACCTGAGCAATAGCCACTTTCCTTTTGAGCTCAGCTTGTTCTGCCTAGTTGACTGAGAATTTTGAGGACAAAGACTGCCTCTATTCACCACTATTAACTGGGTCAAGAATTCTCAAAAATAATGTTTTTGTTTAAAAGTTATCTGGAAGTTGAAGTGTTCCTGGGAAATGTTTTTTAATTAAATCGAGCAAGGTCTGGCAGGGACATGAGATGTTGGTCTGGAGCAGGCTGTTGGCCCTGGAGGAGCTAGCAGCCCACAGCTCAGCTTCCTCCTCTGAAATGAGACCCAGGTCCATGACTCTGCAGTGGCTCTTCATAAGGGTCAGTCCCTTTCACCCAGGAAGAGTGTTTAGTTATCTATACAGCCTAACAAGAGCAATGAGCTCCTTAACTTAGTGGCAAAGCATCTGGACAGAGAACAGGAAAGCCAATATTTGAACAAAGGTGTCCTCTTGCTTTAACTAAGGATGTCAGTTAAGCACATTACTCAAAACTGCTTGGTAGGAAGTATGTGACTGACCTTTTATTGAATGAAAAAATTACATGGTTTCACTACAGTAGACAAACTGTTGTAATATGGAAACACTCTTTCAATGGAAAAAAAGTCATCATCAGCTCTGTTTACTCTGTTATACTTCAGGTCCTACTGTAAAATAAACAACAAATGGTAACTCCTGGAGATCAGAGTATACATGCCTTATTTATAGCAAGTTTCTGTGCTGTAATAAAATGTGTTAGATCCTTTACCCAAGATCAAAATCTAACCATGTACTAAGCGTGCAGTTAAGATAAGGTAGTATTAATATGTATTATATTTAATTAATCAGAAAATTAATAAGCTCAAGTCGAACACTGATTCCTTTCTGGTAACTAATTATACACTTCTTATCTTGAAACAGTGCCAGATATATTTTTTATATATTTTTATATATTTATATATATTTTTTTATATATTTATATTTTTTATATATTTATTTCTGGTACTTCATCCAATTTTTTTTATTAGTGTTTAACTGTACATGCAGTGGAATTTAAGAAAGGAAATTTAGTGTCTTTCGCTGTCCATCTATATTATTTTATTTAAAAAAAAAAGTCAAAATAAATTCCCTGCCTGATGGATAATTGGGTTGATCTTAACTTTTGGATTTTCCAGAAACTAGCACCTCTACAGTCTTCTATAAAGCTCATCTCTGGAAAATATTATGCTTTCTATCAGCTCTCTTTGCCTCTCATGAGCTCATTCAAACTCCTACAGAACTACTTGTTCTTGAAGTCTTCAGTGTTTATATCTCAGTGTCAGGGCAGCAGAGATTCCTGAGTGATATTCCACATATCCATTTTTGGGACAACTTTTAACTTGTTTGCTGGCAGCAGCAATTTTAGCCTAGAAGTATGTTGTGCTTACAGTCAAAGTCCTTGCCATGAGTTTACAACCAAGAAGCACAATGGAGAATAACAACAAAAGCGAACTATGCTTTCCCCCCACAGGAAACGGTAGTTACAGTGATATGATGCATTGCCAGGCAGATATAACTAAGCCAGCTCTGAACGAAAACACATAGATAGTGGACCATGTCAGCTCAGTGCTCTAATATTTTGGTTAGGAAAAGCATTGCAAATCAGAGAGCTCAGTAGAGGATAAGAGACTGAGGAAGGGGCCCAAAATATCTTTTTGCACATTGCACACTGGCAACAAAAACAGTGTGCTTATTTAATGTAATAAAATAAATGCTTTCCCAGCTACAGGGACTAGAAAGACACCAGAGCATAACAGGATCAGTCTGTGATCTTTCTTCATTTTTTTTCCTTATATTTGGTAATTTCAAAACTGGTGTATAGAGATTAGGCTTCTTTGTGATTTTGTATGGACTCTTCTTCTATAGGTGACGATTATTCTCCAAAATAATAATGTAAGATATCCGTAATAACTATACAACCCCAAACTGGTTGCTGTCCATTGATGTATCTAATGAAAGCCACATTTTCTTCATGTCCCTGATATGCTTCACCTAATACCCTTCCTAACTATCTCACTCTGCCTCCTGAAGGCCCTCTTGCTTCTCCTGAGTATCAGTGCTGTCATTGCTAATGATATCCCAGTTGCCCCTGAAGTGCTAGTAGATGTTGTTTTGCTGGTCAGAGATATGAAAGCTGAAAACACAACAGTCATACGCTTTCAGAGTGTACACCCATGCTCAGGAAAGCCTTGTGAAAGAGCACCAAGCAACACTTTTGATTTTGAAAATGTGTTGCCTGGAGGCCAGAAAAGAGAGTGAGGTCTGTTACCTTCAGTCCTTTGGAGATTTAGTGTATTTACTATTTGCCAGTCTGTTGGTACAGGTAGTTCATGTGCACACATGCAGGGACTATTGAAAAAGCTGCATTGCCTCTGGGTCCTGTTCCCATCAAAAGCATAAATTATGAATTTTCCCTTTGTCTTTTTACTTTTTTTCATGTCCTTTCATAATACAGCTCTGGTGACTGTCACCAATTGTTTCTGCCTTGGCCCATCCCTCTTGATGTTTTGAGTCATTATTTTTTCCATTGTGTACCTGACATAAATAAATCACCTCTTCAGAAACGTCTTTTTTCCAGGGCTCCTGTTTTACCAAGTGGTTTATGACTGAGACATTGGCATGGGAGGCAAAGGTTCATTCTTACTCTTTGGAATTGAGAAGAGTCACTTGAGGATCAATTCTGTTACCCCCATATAATCACACTCTGTTACCTGGAGATGCTTGGGATTGGAAACATCCCAATGGGGCTGTCAGATTTGACACAAGCCCTACAGGAGACCTGTGCCATTCTGTAAGGACAGCCGGAAGTGAGATGGGTTATGCTCAGAGATCTCAAATGGACAGAGACAAATAGATAAGGCTACTGACTCACGTTGGGGTTCTCCTTTTGCTGGGTTTCCTGTCTGCACAGTGCTGTAAACAACAGTCACATTTTGCAGTCTGAGCCAGCTGAGGGTTCCTCAGCAATATTGCACAAAACTGACTTTTGCTGCCTTACAGTTGAGAAGCTCCAGGATGGCTGGCTGCTTCTGCCATAGGAAGTGTAAGAAGGGAGGTATGTGAGGGAACTGGAAGGGAACAAAAAGGAGAAAAGCCCTGGAAAATTGGATTTTCCAGACCATATGCCACAGGATATGTGAAATGTTGGGGGGTAAGTGAGTGTTGTTTCTTTGTGGGGCTGATTTTCCTGCAACAGATACTGCTTTGCAGTGGAGATTGATGGATGAGTTGATGGAGGAGTTGAAAGAGTTGTTTAAGTGCATGGCCTCAGGTAACAGCCACCCCCTCAGGAGAGTAGGTATTTGAGAAGCTTGTGGATGTCTGTGTACCCATGGGATTTCAATCAATGCAGTTCAGCATGGACATGAGCTGGATGGTACGTGGCCATAAATGACACCTGCTACAGAAAAAGGAAACGAATGCAAGGAATCTTACAGTTGAATACTCCATAAACAAGATAAAACTGTGAGATTAAAGATTCTGTGAGAGTGTGTTATCTCTAATGAACTCAAACACTGCTCAAGAATAATAATAAAAAATAAAAATAAGGGGGGGGGGGGGTTTTATTTTCTTTACCTTATTTTCTAAGTCAAACTTCTCAAGTTATTTATCTCCCCAGAGACAGGAATATGTCTTTTGTGGCACTGGATCTTGGATAACTTGATAGTTTGGGCTAATTCCACCTGTATCTTTAGGCATCCAAGTATTTTTACAGTCCTACCAGCCAGTATCACAAAGAGCTACTGTGGTCACAAAGTGACTGGACAAAAAAGACATATATTTATTCCACAGATCTCCTAATCCAAGGAAAAAATGTTGGGTTTTAGAGGACTCAAAGTACTAGACTTCCAGCATCTTCATGGCAGTGGGAGTCCAGATGGGGGAAGGGAAGAAAATGTTGAGATTTTGGGAAATCTGAGAAACTCTGCCATTGAGGACTGGGAGCTTCTGAATCTGAGGCTGGTCCTGGCCTGTCGCCCATTTTGTGGCATATCTTAAAGTCTCTGATTATCTACTTGAGGTATCTAAGTGTCAATCCCACTCTCCTATCAGCTATATAGAAGTAATTCATGGACATGTCTTAGTGCTCGTTGCTACTAGTTGTATGCTGGAAACATCCAGGAACCTAAAAGTTACTAAAGTCTCCTTTTATGAAGTACAGTATGACCTATACTAATTTAAGACTCCTTTTTCCCTGCACAAATACATATGACAAATGGAACTCATTGCTGCAGGATATTGTTGAGGCAAATGTAATGTCAGGGGAAGGGAGAGAAACTTCATATTAAACTGAGCTACTTTTACACTAACTGGTGCATTCTTGACAGAATCTTAACTTAGCTACAGGACAAAATATTGTCATTTGTCATGGGAGTTTGAATGATACTATATAAAAACATTGGAAAAACATTCAAGCATTTCGGTTTCTTTTTTGTCTCACGATAAAACTCATCTAAATTTTTCAGATTCCAAAATTCACATTGTTTTACCTTTCACAATGCTAAATGTAATAGGGGAAAATACAAGGTCTTTATAGTAATACCTGCCTCCTTTCTCAGTTGCCAACTTAATATTCTTGTTAATGGTGTTTTATCTGAAAAATATAAATTTGTGCTGAGAGTGATATATGGTCTGGAAATGAAATCCAGAAGCAGGGCTGGCAGTTTGGTAGAACATCGCATTCTCTTCCTTTTTTTTTTTTTTTAAACTGCAATTACTGTATGTATCTGTGTGCATGAGAGAGAGAGAGAGAGATCGACTACGACTTAGAAATAGGCAATGATCTCAGAAAAAAAAAAAGAGTGCAATTGGGTATGGTCACTTTACAACGAGAAAGAGGTACAGAAACTTGTCTGCACTAGGATCAACCCAAAGTTAGCAGAAGACACAGGCAGCCTTGTTGAGCATGTCTCTGCTGAATAACCTTATGGCCTTAGCCTCCTAACTCCACGTCATTCCTTTACCCTGGCCTGTGCTTTATCCCCTGGCCCCTTTGTTCTGTCCGTAATTAGTGTGTCAGCCTCTCAGGGCACTCACCACATCCCCTTATCTCTGTGGAGCCTTTGTGACCTTAACATAGACAATGGAAGACAATGACCTCTCTTATATCATTGCTCTTGGTGATTTTGTTGATTGCTCCCATCTGATCTAGAGTACATTTAATCATGTAATAGACTCTAGTCTGTTTTGCATATCCTGAATCAGCTGCTAAAATGGCAGGGTTTTGTACTGAGCTGCATTCCATGCAAAGGCTTTGTAAGCTTTGGTAGGCTGATTAAAGTACATATAACCTCTCTCCCTACCTTCGTTATAGTGAAATCCTGTGGAATTTGGCTAGGATTAAACCAATAAGCTCCAATACCGACTCCTTTCTATTAAAGAAAAATAGAGCACAGCAGAGGTGTGGGAGGTGAAGGTTTTATTCCTGGTCTGGACACTGATCTCTTGCGTGTCCTTGACAAACTTGCTGTACTGCAGTAGCTCTCATCCTATACTTTTTGTATCCTGGCTATTGAGATTTGAAGTGCTTTTTAGGGCAAGAATTGTTTCTATGTGATTATGAAATAGCTCACCAGCCCTGATCCTTGTTAGGTTCTTAAGGCTCTCTTGTTACATTCGTAAAATAAGAAGATTTACTGACAGGAGAAATAGCTTCTACTGACAATAGAAATAAGTTCTAATATAGATATAGAAGTGAAGGGACAAACAGAAGAACAGCAAAGCTGTGAAGCAGCGCCTGTTGGTTACCATAAGTGGTCATGTTACTTTGCCAAAGTTTCACAGTCTCTGCACAACCAGTTCAGCTCATTATAAGACATTGCATTAAAAAATAACAATTAAAAAACACTTTTTTTTGTAAATAACTTTATTTTCTGTATTTTTTTTTCAACTGTAGTGGTGAAATAAATTTATTGGCCAATGACACACACACACACACAAAACTAATTAGAAATTGGTGAATATTAATTATTCAGACACTTCTGTTACACCCAACAGCAATAAATGGCATGGAGAAAGTTAAAGTTCTCAGAAGACTATATTGTTTTATTAGATTTCTCACAGTAAGTTATGGATTCTCCTTATGAGGAGATTATAACTGAAATCCTTTTTATGCAGTGGTCTGAAACAAATCTCATAATAGAAAGGTATCAATGTCCATTAAACATTGGAGGCCATTTTTACAGAGGCTGGAGAGTCAGTTCCATGCTGTATGTCTCCAAACAGAAGTTTTAGTGCTTGGATCTTGCAACTCATTGCATAGGCAAAACTTAGTAGGATTCTGCACTCAGTAGTGATCTGCACCAGTTGCAAGACTGGGGGCCTCAGGGAAGAGCTAGTAGCCAAACATGTTTAATCAGACTTGGAGACACCACTGCTTAACAGCAAAGCAGCCAGAAAACATCTGTATTTTCAACCAAGCATCTAAAGCTAGTTGCCTGACTTTCCAGAAACAGTCCCTAATCCTATTTATGACCCTGTGACTGACAGGCATCTGCATTCCAGACAAAGTATAGAAGAGTTCTCAATTACAGGAAATATGTAGAAAGTTGCAGCAGGTTATTTGCTCATTAGACTTCCCCCTCAGTTACTGTGGGAGTGCACGGTATGTTGGTAAACCCTCCTGCTGCTGATCATTTGTCTGTCATAATATGATCAACCATTCATTCATAATGAAAGGCTAATGCCTCAAGAGAATCCAAAGGTTGGAGTTCAGCTTGCCTTCTTGTAAAGATAAAAGGGGCAGAGCTAATTCTGAACGGATGTCATTTGTGCTTCCATGTGGCTGTGTTGGCTTTTATCTTTTTTTAAAACCTGTCCAAAGCTGAGGCCTTCTGAATTGCCTGGTAAAAAGTAGCAGGACTTTTCCCGTTCTATTGGTGTCTTCTTTCTGGGGGCAACTGGCTTTCAAAGAACCAACTGATGGAGCCTATCAGACTCCATTCTCAGCAATCACATAACAATGCCCAGTTTTAACATGGTGCTACTCAATTCTACATTATCCTATTCCATCTTCAAAGATGGGGAAACTGAGATGTGGAGATGAAATGTGACAGGGTCAAGGTCATCCATCTTGTCACTGCTGTATTAGAAATTCAATCCCCCAGGTTCCTGCTTGGTGCTCTCATTTCTGCTGCTTTTTGCCCATTGGAGTCATGAGCTGGAAGTGGTAAACTGATTTATTCCAAAATGATTTATAGAAAGCGGGAAAGAAATTTTCTTCCTTGTACTAATCTGTTTCCTTAGTGACTGTGAAGTACTATATCGTGTGAAGATTCTGTAGACCTGAATGGAACATAGGATATATGCGGAGGCCTGCTGTATGACCACAGATGTTTCTCCAGGGAGAAAAGGCAGGGGCTATGCAACTCAAACTTCTTCCCTGGGATAAAACACAAGTGAGAATGAGAGATTCAAATGATAGATTGGGGAACCAGTTGATATAAGCAGGGCTGAATACTATACTTTATAAAAGACTGAAGCAGACTGACTCTCCATTCCCAGCAGAGAGTAAGTTCATTAGAAATGTGGCCTCCAACGCACTTTTCTTCCTGATGTCATGACTCCACTGAGATTTCTTCTGGCAGCAGTTCTGGCTTAAGCAATCCCTCTCCTTTCAGATGACTTGTTGTGCAGTTGCATGGCTAACTGGACTGCAATGCTTAGCAGGGTTGTTAAAAGATTTCCTTTAAAATTAACTGAGCTCCCCTTACCATCTCACCTGACAAGCCCCTGGATACCTGTTGGTGACACAAGAAGTAGCAGTCTGCTTGAGCTGGCACTCCACTGGGGAAAAACCCACTGAACCAGGCTAACACCTTTCCAGGAGTCTGTCCATGATGACCAAGACAGACATCCCCCACCAGCCTCAATGCATTGTGTGCATGAAATTTCAAGAGTTTTTTATTGTTTCTTCCAGGTGGCCAGAGGCCTGTATTCAGTTTTTTTCACACACAAGTGCAGTTTGATAGCTTTCACTTTTTCTACATCAGCCCACACAAGGAACAGTACTATGATTTGTTCATTCTCTCTGATGTGACATTTATTTTGCATAAAATATGCTGATCTGGAGTTTCACTATAAACTAATGTGACTGCAGTAATAGACAACAGTTTGCTCTGATTGCTTGATGCTGCGACGGAGATGAAAGCTGATACAAAACATCCCTGATCCCTAATAGGTGGACAAGTGCAGGAACGTTGGACTACTCAAACATGAGAGAAATGGGTAGTTCTCAAGAACAACCTGCACCGGAAGGATGTAGGTATGCATTCACGGGTAGAATAAATTACAGATCATTATAACAGATGTTGTGACCCTCCATGTGCATACATCCTTTTCATCGCTCTCAGTGTTGCTGTTAGTCCAAGCTCATTGGACTATCTTAAAGCAAAAGGTGAACAGCTATTTTCACACAGGCAAGTAAGATGAGAAGGAGACTAAATCCTGCACTGCATTCCCTCAACTTCATCTGAAGTGCCTAGAATGATGGAGAAGTCACTACACCTTTCCCTAAGGAGGGTACAGAAAGTGGTTCATCTTCAGTCTGAAGAACCAGAGTAAGTCAGCTGTACACAAGATAACAAGCATAGATGAATGCAACAGAAAGGAGAAAAACAGTTATTTTGGCAGGGCTTTATTGTGAGATTATTGACACCTTTGATGGACAAAGAGCCTCACATGCCAAGAACCTGAGCTAACTCTTGGAGAGACACGTCAAGAGTGTGTAACCATATCAGATGTGAAAGACTGAGGGGAGGCACAGCAGAAATGAGCTGTGAGTGCATGCATAAATAATAACAATGCCCTTTTCTCTCCACCCCCCCAGAACCCACTGCTCTGAAAGACTCTGGGCACCCTCCAGGCACCTTGACAAAATTAAGCTCAAACAAGATTTTCTAACTGGTCAGCATGTCCTTAAGTAAACCTTAAACACACTGCAGAGTTAGCAAGTGAGGAAATCAGAGGAAATCACAAATTCTGATATCTCACATGCACACACAATGCCTGGAGCAAACATATGGACAAATTAGAAAGAAACAAAAACATCTTGCAGTTCAACTTGAACGGGTTTGTACAGCTAGACTTGGGCATGTGAAGAAGAGGGGTTCCCAGCATCATAGGCCACCATAGATGAAATTATTACTTTATTGGCCCATTCAAGGGGCTTTCTCTATAGCAAATATTTTGTTAATGCAATAAACGTTTTAATAGAAGTCACCACATGACTGGGATTTTGTTCTTGAGCATAGCAAATGTAATGAAAAATGTAATTCCATGATCCCTGAAGTATTCAGCAAATTCAGGTGCAGTTCACAGAAGAGACACAGCTTCAGAAACTCTAGAAAAACTTAGCCTGAAAAGCAGAGTAGAAGTAGAAGGACAAGAGTTCAGATGCATTGTACTACTGGGAAGCTGCTGGGAAGCTGCTATGGTGTGTTTATCACCTGGGGCATTTGCCCACAATATAGAAAATTTTAAAAAATCATTAACCTCTGCTTGAGAATATATTCTCTACCTGTATCTCTCAGGATGGCACCCTAATACTTTGGACTACAATCATGAAAAAAGGCTGCGACTCATAACAATCTGTTTTGCATAAATAACTCTTCCCCTTAAAATTTATACAGAATTGACATGAGAAATAGCATTTTCACTCCAGTGCCTCCTCTCTTACTTACTCTGTAGCCTAATGGGTGTGAACATTCCCATGAGATCATTTTAAAGTGGGAGGAGAAGTATTGAACCCTTGTTTTTCACATCCTGATTGAAAGCTGTATGCCATGGAGTACTGGGTGAAAACGAAAGCAGCTGCATATATTTCCATGGTGGTTTTGTGGCTCTAGTTCTTCCCTGCTTCTCCCCCCCCCCCCCCCCCCCCCGCCCCCCCCCCTTTTCTTTTTCCTAACTACTTCACATAAAACGTCTCCTTTTGGGTCAAATAGAACAAGTCACATTGACTGAAACAAACTTTTCTGCGTACTTTTACAGAAGAGAGAGGACAAGGTTAATTCCAAGCCTATGTATCCAAACCACCAAATACCAGGATGATTCAGTAAGGTAACAAAATGGAGAACAGTCATCCATAAAAGATTCCCAAAGCCCTGGATGCATTCATGATCCCTTGGATAATACCAGCTTCTTTTTTTTTTTTTTAAAAAAAAAAGCAAAACAGTGGGATTCTGGCAGCAGTGGTTCTGCAGCTGGATCTGCTTCTAAGCTTTCTGGTGTCTTCAAAGAAGTCACTTTGTTTACCACCACTTACTGAAGGTAACTCTGACTGTTCTTAAAAACAAACACAAAACAAAGTAACAGCAACAACAAGAACAACAAAACAAACAGGAGCCATCTAAACCTGTACCCAGTGCTGAGTGGCAGCTCAGTATGTACTTCGGAATAAGAGGAATAAGAAACACGGACATTTTTCTTGCTTTTGGGGACACCATAAGCCAGAATAGACATTTAAGCCATTGTGCTAAATATCTCTCAGTAGGGTTAGCCTCTTCTTACATGAATACATCTATGATTTTTGCCTCTGTGATAGCCTACAGCTATGCATTATAATTCAGTATAATAGCGTGAAAAAAATAATTTAAAAAAATGTTCCTTTTCTGCCACATTGAATCTTTGTCATTTGATATACCGGGCTTTTATGTCTGTAGAATGTCTTGTACCCTGGATATTAGTTTGGATTACATGACCTAGGTTACTACTGACAAATAGTAATTAATTAATAGTTTAGACAATTAAAGTATCAACTCCTGTTTGGTGTGATTAAAGAGAGTAGAGCAACTATTCAAATACCTTTGAGTAGTCACCTAGTAGTTATGCTAATGGAATACACAAAATTTCAGCACAGTTTATTTCGAAACCTGCTTCAGGAGTAACATTCTTCATTAAAAACACTAAATCTGTCATCCTGAAACAGATCAAGGTATATCTCATCTTGCAAGAAGTATCTGCATTCTCTCTGGCTGTGTATACACAAGCATGGTTTAAAGAGCTGTCAGGACTATGGTGTACTCTAAGGTAAGCCCTGTGTCCACACAGATGTCCTGTCTGCTTACAACTTGTCTGGGTATTCCTGTAATGTACTGCCTTACCTAACTGAAAATCAACAACCCATGAAATTGTATTGGGCTTATTTGGGACATGGAATTACATGGGCTTCAGGGGTGGTCTCTGACTGCCTGGGGCTATGCTTAGGTCTTCAGACTACTGATCTGATGTTGGTAAATTAGATGTGTTCTTCACAATATTGTAGAGACATGCACATTAAAACTGCTCACAAAGTACAACTATTTTGCAATGGTGAGTTAAAGCAGTTCAATCTGGCATTAAACCCAGAATTAAATAACTTGTCTCTTGACCTGAACATAACTGTGTTGCAGATAATTGTATATAGATAGTGGGGAAAAAAAAATGCCTATAACTAACATTGTTTACAAAATGCTCTAAATAGGGCTGCTTTCCACTTCCAAACATGGACTGTTTAATTGAGTAGGAAAGCAGAAAGCCCTGCAGAACTCTCCTTATCATCCCTGAATCTTGGCCATCCAAAGAGAGGAACTGTTATGCTAAAAACACGTACTCTTTCCTGGCTTGAGGGTTGACTCCAAGGGGAGTCTTTCCATTGACTTCCATGCTATCTGGAGCTGGCACAATGATCGAAGTTGTGTATACTCAATTGTTTCTTTTCAGGCCTATGGATTTGATCAAACTGAAGTGGTGGAAATTAGAATATGCAAAGTGGGAATGCACATTCTGTATTTATAACTGTGTGCATGCTGTAAAGACAGAAATGTGGTCTTCTGAGATGTGGTGAGGGCACAGACCTTGTGTTCTGAGCTAGCCCCTTGCTCTGTCTGACAGGGATACCAATCTCTTTTTTCCATGAAATGGTAGACATATCTAAATGAAAATCAATCAAAAATAAAATAAATAAATAAATAAGATCCAGGTGAATTCCTACCCCCCTTCCAATATATAACAAAGCTTCCATGGGTTTCCATCTTTAAAGAGAGAATAACTCATTCCATCTCGTATCTGAAAAAACAAAAACAAAACAAAACAAACAAAACAAACAAACAAAAAAAACCCACAGAAATAAACCAGATGAAAATTGTTATCTTAGAAAGGAGAAATAATACCATAGTTCTCCATTTCAGAGAAAGTTACAATGCATGTGAAAATAACAAAATAATTATTTGTTACCCATCTGTTTTGAAAAGATATCTTCAACTCATTAGGGTAGTGTTGGATTCATTACAATTTTTAGAGCCTTTATATATCCGAATATCAAGTACTTTTACAGAAGTTCTATTTCAAGTAGAAAATGAGGATTCTAATCCTACAAAATCTCCAGACATCATTTTACACCTGCAAGCAACGTCACCATTTACAGTTTTTGCGTTATGTGAAATTGAGTATGTGTATATATCTTCATATAAGTGGCGCTTGAGGATGTTGGTTCAGATAACTCATTCCTTTTCTTCCATGTGTGTTCTTTAAATTCTTTTCCAGCACAGTTTCAGCACATTTAAACAGAATATGTAACCCCAAGCATCAGTCCATTTCCATTATTGGAAAGAATCATAGAATGGCCTGGGTTGGAAGGAACTTCACAGATCATCTATTTCCAAAAACTACATGTAAAGGTACTTTAGCAATTTTTTTGTTTGTTTGTTTCAGGTGCCTCTCATAATTTATATAAAGCATAAAAGAAATAAAATGTTTACATGACTCTGCTGACTTCTTGCTAATTGAAGCACAACTGACAGCAGGAAGACTAGTGGTAAGCTGGCAACCTGTATTCAGGCTTTGACTGGCCTTGAATTTTACTTATTTGTCTGTGTTCCTGGTAGCTGACAAAAAAGGACATAAACAGCAGCGTATAAGCTCCATGCCAGTCATTACTTTCCTCTCATAAGCCAATGTGTCCCCTGAGACTTTCCTCTTCTATTACATCATTGCCCTGTAAGGAATAGATTTAAAATGCAACTATTTGGGAACTTTGATGTATACCCTTGAAGAAAAGTTCTTTCTTGTGGAATGCTAGAGACTCATGTTTCTTGTCCCTCATCCTCTTTCCTCCTCCCATCAAGTATCAAATACAGAAAAAAGGCAGGGAAACTCCCTGCAAGCAAACTCTAGTTCTCCACTCAATGCTTTCTCCCAGGAATGCAGGCAGAAGAAAAACATGCAGTGGGAGACCTGCCTTCTGATTTCATAGATTTGGGGATATGAGATCAGCCCTGCAGATCTAAGAGCAGGATTTTCCCTTTGGTCTTTGCACCTTGGCTGAGTGGCTAAACCACTTGGCCTGCATATTAACAACCTAATCCATGACCTCCTGCCATACAGCAGGCAGCCTGAAGTTTCTTCTCAACAGAGCTTTCAATTACTAAGTTTGTTAGAACAAGTGGCTAAATCAGAATAGACACTGCCTTATCTAACTGATTGCATTTGGAATGATTTCATGCTTCACAGTGCTTTACAGATGCTTTTTTAGAGAGTTTAAGCAAAAGACAGCTACCAGAGGATAAGCTGTTTCTGAAGACATTTGGCTCTTGCAGCTAATTTATTTGCCAAAGAAAACTCTGTGTTCCAATTCTGTGAGAACCACTGGAAACATTTCTCCTGTTGCTGCCTGCTCTGCTCTGCTTTTTCAAGCAAGTGCCTATTGTCTTCACTAGACAGGAAATCTTTTCTATAGTCTCTCTCTCTCTTTTTTTTTTCCTTTTTTTTTTTTTTCCATAAGGCTGCTTCTTCTACTTTCTCACTTTTCCTTTTACAAATAATAGATTTCTGTTGCCATCAACTTTATCTCCTTCTTTATTGTGTTGCATTTCCGCCAAAAGTCTTCACAGAAACCTTTTTTACCTTTGAAAATTATGACAGTTGAAGAGGAGGCATTTTCACATAATCACCATCTGTATACTAACTAGCACCTACGGTTTTGTACAAAGCACTGCCTGACATGTCCTGGCTGCTAAAAGTTGCACACCAGCCATCAGCATATATATGTGAAGTAAACATAAAATATGGGAGGTGATAACATTTGATAAAATGAAAGATTATTTTTTAAGCTCTAGTACAGCAAAAACTGTGTATGTTTAAATAACCAAATTCTTGCATCTACATGTACTCAAGAGAGCACAAATCCAGTTTTTAAACAATTTAACCAAACTCTATAATAAGCTATAGTTTAAAGTGATTTGTGTTATCTAAGCATAGTTGTGTCATGGAAGAATATTATTCTGTCTTCATGTCTAGGGACACACACACTCCAAATTGCTTCATGTTAAAGCAATGAAGAAAAATATTTTAAAACTTTTTCCTTCTCCAGCTAATAAATCTTTTGATAGCTAATTTTTTAGGGGTATGTAGCAGGAAAGAGCAGTCTCAGAAAGGAAAATGTTTCAAGCTCTCTGAAGTTCCTCAGTCCTGTTTATCTGCAACCTCACCCAGAGATGTTTAAAATAAGCATTGAAACATTTCCTGTTACATTTTCTTATCCCTGTATGGTAAATTCTTCCCACCTGCATGAATGCCTCATAAGGAACCTTTGTTTTAGTGGCAGGAGATAAAGTCCTCTTAAGAGATTGCCTTTGAATTTCTATTATTAAAAAGTCTTGAAGCGATAAACCTGTTCCCATTAATTGATTACAGACTACATGAATTCTTACCCCATTAATAACGTTTGCATTGTGTAATATTAAACGCAAAATTCAGGTTCCAATTGCCACGTGTTCAATGCCCATCACCCCACCCTATCTTCGAAGTTGTTCCTGGGTGTACAGTTTGGCACATGGGCTCTTTCCAATCTCACTCCAAAGCACACTGACTTCAAAGCTGCTGCTCCAAAGTGACTCAAGTATAAAACAAAGCAAATTCAGACACAGATATTCATTAAGAATCCAATTTTAAGTTACACAGAATCATAGAATGGCTCCGGTTGGAAGAGACCTTAAAGATCACCTACTTCCAACCCCACTGTCACAGGCCGGGACGCAACCCACTAGATCAGGTCGCTCAGGGCCTCATCTAACCTGGCCTTGAACACCTCCAGGGATGGGACATCCACAAAATCTCTGGGCAACCTGTTCCAGTGCCTCCCCAACCTCTGAGTGAAGAATTTCCTCCTAACTTCTAATCTAAATCTCCCCTCTTTTAGTTTAAAGCCATTCCCCCTTGTCATGTCACTATCTGATTGAGCAAAGAGTCACTCTCCGTCTTTTTTATAAGGCCCCTTTAACTACTGAAAAGCCACATTGAGGTCACCACGGAGCCTTCTCTTTTTCAGGCTGAACAGCCCCAGCTCTCTCAGCCTTTCTTTATAAGAGAGGTGCTCCAGCCTTCTGGTCATTTTTGTGGCCCTGTTCTGGACCCATTCTAACATCCATCCTATGATGGGGGCCCCAGACCTGTATGCAGCACTCCAAGTGAGGCCTCAGAAGGGCAGAGCAGAGGATGACAATCACCTCCCTCGACCTGCTGGCCACTCCGCTATTGATGCAGCCCAGGATGCAGTTGGCTTTTTGGGCCGCAAACATGCACTGCCAGTTCATGTCAAAATTTTCATCCACCAGAACCCCCAAATGCTTCTCTGCAGGGCTGCTCTCAGTGAGTTCTTCTCCCAGACTGTCCTCATGTCTGGAATTGCCCCAGCCCAGGTGACTTCTCAAGCTTGTCCAAATCCCTTTGGATGGCATCCCTTCCTTCTATTGTATCAACTGCACCACTCAGCTTGATGTCATCTGCAAATTTTCTGAGGGTGCACTCAGTCGCACTGTCTAAGATGTTGATAAAGATATTCAAAAGTACCAGTCCCAGGACCGACCCCTGAGGGACACCACTCGTCACCAGCCTCCACTTGGACATAGAGCCATTGACCACCACACTCTGGGTGTGACCTTCAAGCCAACTCCTTATCTACTGAATGGTCCACCAATCAAGTCCATCTCTCTCCAATTTGGAGATCAGGATGTCATGTGGGAACATGTCAAAGGACTGACAGAAATCCAGGTAGATGACATCGGTCGGTCTTCCCTTGTCAATTGATGCAGTCACTCCATCATAGAAGGCCACCAGATTGGTCAGGCACGTTTTACCTTTGGTGAAGCCATGCTGTCTGTCTCAGATCACCTCTTTGTCTTGCATGTGCCTTGACATTGCTTCCAGGAGGATCTGCCCCATGATCTTGCCAGGCACAGAGGTGAGGTTCACCAGTCCACAGTTGCCCGGGTCCTCCTTTCTTCTCTTTTTAAAAATTGGAGTGATGTTTTCCTTTTTCCAGTCACTAGGGACTTCACCTGACTGCTAGGACTTTTCAAATATGATGGAGAGAGGCTTAGCAACTGCATCAGCCAATTCCTTCAGGACCCTGAGTTGCATGTCATCAGGCCCCATAGACTTGTACATGTTTATTTTCATCAGGTGGTCTTGAACTTACTCTTCGCTTATACTTGGAGGGATTTTGCTCCCCCAGCCTCCATATATGGGCTCAGGGAAACAAAAGACTTGGGAAGCCCGACTGGCAGTGAAGACTGAGGCAAAGAAGTTGCTGAGTACCTCAGCCTTCTCCATATCTGTTGTTACCAGTTCACCCTTCTCATCTATCAGAGGGGGTACACACTCCTTGGCCTTTCTTTTCTGAGCAATGTACCTATAAATTCCCTTCCTGTTATTCTCTTCCTCCCTTGCCAAGCTCAGTTCCGTATGTACCTTGGCTTTCCTTATCCCATCCCTGCATATCCAGATTCCATCCTTGCAGTCTTCCCAGGACACGTGTCCCTGCTTCCACTGCCTGTGCATTTCCTTCTTGTGCCTCAGTTTCCCCATCAGGTCCTTGCTCAGCCATCCTGGTTTTCTGTCCTCCCTGCCCACGTTTTTACATAGGGGGGTGGATAGTTCTTGCGCTCTAAGCAAAACATCCTTGAGTTGCTAGCTCTGTTCAGCTCCTTTGTCCCTAAGGACAGTGTGCCAGGGGATCTCATCCAGTAGATCTTTAAACAGGTCTTGAAGCTCATTCTTCATAAGTTCAGGGTCCTGACTTTGCTCTTTGCCAGTCCTGTATTCCTTGAGATCGCAAACTTAACCAGGACTTTGTCACTGCAGCCCAGACTGCCTCCAATCTTGACCTCTTTAATGAGCTCTTCCGTGTTCGTGAGCACCAGGTCAAGTAACAATTCTCCAACATCTGGCAACACTTCATGACATGTTAACAACATGTAATCAATCATGCTAATGGCACACTGTAGAAAGGCTACAAGCCACACAGCTACACAAAATGTGAAGTATAACCTTCTGGGACCGAGCATAGGGAACTGGAGTCTCGTATCAACCTCATTGAGATGACTGAAAGAATACAAATTAAGAGCAAAACTACTCACAACACTTCAAGACATTTCAATTAGTGGGGAAAAAAAAATAAAAATCAATGTATTTCCTGAAACATACTGTAACAAATGAAACTTGCAAAAGAATTCCACTGGTGCTAAGATGTTTGAAAAGGTCATAGCCTCTTATGTCTGGAGGCAATCACAAATGAATGGTTCGTGGGTTCTGTGCAAGTCAGAGTTATTGCATATACAGGGTTTTGTTTGATGATATATATTTAAAGGTTTTTTACAAAATAAAATATCTCCAATAGACCCTAATGTTGATTTCCTATTTGTGTGAACCTGAGCAGAGTATAGAGTAAATTCAGTGACAGAAGGAAAGGATGGCATTGGGGAAACTGCAAAAATTAGATTTTAATCATAGGGGAAAATATGCAAAAATCCAGGGCTTCAATTCTGCCAGTGTTTAATTACATATATTATTTAATAGAGGCAAATAAATCCCATCAGGAACCCAATGGCTGCATCCATATAGTTGTACAGAACAGTCACTTCAGAGCAAATCTGAGTTCAAACTTGTTGACTATTCATAAAGCATAACTGCAGAAATACCCTACTGATTCCCAGTCATGACACCTCCTGGTATTTCCAAAAGGAAACCTCAGGTACGTTGTTCAGTCTTCGCAGTGCACAAAGGGCTGGACATGCTATACAGGTTCCAGTTTTCCTATGCACCCATGCTGTGATACTTCCTGGTGCATATACAAATGGCGGGGCTGGGGGGGGGGGGGGGGGGAGCGGGGGGAGGAGGGAGGGATGGGGCTGGGGAAGATATCTTTCTCACTCAAATTAAACTTCATCTTTGGTGACTTCTGATTTTAAAGTCTTCTTCCTGTCTAAGTCATTTTAAGAGAAATGTACTTTATCCATGAAAGTCACTGAATGCTGCAGTTGAGGAAAACTTTATAATTCCTTTCATAAAGAGCAGAAAGTTGAAGCAGAGAATGTGTATTCATAAGATCACTGCCAATGGCAAGCCTACTAAGATGTGTCCCCTATCATTGAGGTGTTTCCGGTCTCCCTTCAAAAATATTGACACCCTTTGAGTGCATGATGTCTGTGATTCATTAATAGGGGACAAACAGATGGGAGGTATAATTCAGTAAATGAGGTTACTTTCACTTACTTTGATCAGTCCAAAGTGCTCTTGGATTACTTCAATGTGATTAGGGGCCTATTATGGATATTATGCTGAATAAATTAGAAATATTAGAATGCCTAAATGAGCAATGTTTATTGCAACGAATTGAGATTGGGGAGGGGTGGGGGAAACATTTCAATTACTTTTTTTTTTTTTTCCTAGACTGTTAATATGTCTTCTAACACTATACCTTGCTTAGATTATCTCACCAGAGGGGGTAGTAACTACGACCATACCACACTCCTGTTGCAATAAAGTTGTAACAAGCACTATGTCGGAGCATCTGTCTTCCACGGTAACTTTTTCTATTTCAGTAAATACAAACCTGCAGACTTTTATATACATGCTTAATTGTTTGTACAGGAATACACAGACTGTAGTCTATAGGAGCATTCATATGCTTAGAGTCAAGAACATGCTTAAAAATTTCTGGGACTGGGGTCTGCCTTCTCCCAGTGGAGAATTATGCTCTTACACAGGCTTTCCCCCTCAGTGTGCTTGCATAAATCTGTCCCTTTAAGTTTTACAGAGCCAAACTGCTCCAGTCTTACCGTAGCCATTTTGCAACTGCTGGCTGCTTGGTGCCTGTTCTGTCTCCTAACTGGTTAGTTCCTGTTATGCCTTTCCACAGCTCTCTCTTTCTTACTCCTGGGTCTCACACATGATTGAAAAAGGTTCATCCAGCGGTAAGTCTGACATTTCTTTTGTGTCCGATCACGGTGAAAATGCTGTAACACATCATTTACTAGTATTAAAAGAATGTCCATAGCCTTTAAAATTTGTCTCTATTCTTTAGCCAGTAGTGAGGAGCAGGATCTGTTCCAGTTTGCAGCACATTGCCAGATTACATTGATTAAACTATCTCCTGTAGGCTCTTTCCCTTTCAATTTTAAGTAATATTTCTGTTTTTCTCTCAAAGGCTCAGTGCTTTGCTGTCATTGGTAACTACATAAAACAGGTGCGAGACAGGTTCCCTATTTATAGCATAAGTAAATTCCACTCACTTCTAACTGCTTTGCAGTATTCTTGGATTTAAAAATAAAAAGCAGAGGTAACAGCTAAAGGTGACAAGAGGCAAGGTAGCTAAAAGATATGCTGCATCTCAAGCAGATGTCAATGGATGCCATTCACAGATCTGTATCATGCACTGATTCACTACATAAGCAGTGAATGCTTCCACCTTTGATAAATATATTGTGTGAGAAAACAATCTGGATTCCACTGAATGGTTGAAATAGTTTCTGAATAGTAATATGGAATAACACAAGAATAATAAGCATATTGGAATAATAATGCTGGATAAATAAAGCATAACATTTGTAGATTAGGAAGCCTGACCCATCATAAATCAGGAGTTTTAATAGAAAGAACTAACAGGTTTGTGTACAAATTAATGTTTAACATAGCAGGAAGGGATCTACACAATCTTCTTGTATGAATGCTGTTAGACGGTAGGAAACTCATCAGTAAGCTCAGCCAGATACCCTTCTCTTCCAGCATGCCAACACCTTGTCCCTGAGGAGCATGTGAGTAGTAGTTAGTGCATCATAGAGCAGTCAGCCACTTCACTGCAAGATGATGGTCTTATTCTGCTTCAGGATTCTTCCAAGCTATGCACGGGGTTTTGAAGAGCTTCTCAGATTGTAAAATGAAAAACTGAAATTTGTCAATTCTTTGCATTTGTCATGTACTGCAGCTTGAAAGAAAAATCTAGGAGTGGTTGGAGCTGTGGTAGTGAGGAACACTGAGCTGTCAGAAAGAAGAGTGCAGAAAGGCAGACAGTAGCAAAGACTATGGTCCCTGCTGTTACAAAATGTGATGGTTGAGAAGGAAGGGCTGGGAAGTGCATAGAGTGTTGTCAGCTCCCGAGCTTGTGGAGCAAGCTTGTGGAGCTACTGCATCTTGTGACCTGTGGTTCTTCTGCGGTGCTTTGCATGTCAACTGCTCTCACTCCCAAATTGAAGGGCCACTAACAGATGAATAACTAACTCCTTGCAACAGCCATAGCAACACCTTTCCTGCATTGCATCAGGTGTACTTCTGAACAAAAGTGCACACAAATACTATTTAATTAATCTGAATCATAGTATATTTCATGTCTATGCTCTACACTTGGTGTACCACTACAGTCATAGTAATCCTAAACTGTAGGGACAAATGTGCTCATAGAAATGGAAGAAATTGAAGTGATCTGGCTGAACCCTGGAACAGAACCAGTATGTTCATTCCTACAGGATTGAAATGTCTGTGGGTTTTGTTTTCTATTCACCGTTGGCAATGACTGCTTCCCAGCATCCTGTCTTTGGTCCAGGTGCTGTAGGAAGTTTATTTTCCATGGACTTGCAGTCCAAACGTTGCCTTTACAGGCAGCAGAAAGCTTTAGCTAGTACAGAAGACGTCTGTTTCCAAGCCCATGCAAATGTATTTTGATGTGCTGCCTTCCTACTCCTTGGCTTGTGTTATGGGAACAACATCAATATAGTGGGAAATCCTTTTAAAACATCTAGTATTTCACTGTTACTTTGAAGATTGCTACGCTCGCCTGTGGAACAGAGCTGTGTTGCCATCTCGGTGGAATGCGATCTGTCCTTTCTCCACATGAAGCAGTCCTGGCTTATGGCCTGGCAGAGCCTATTTCTGATAAAGCAGACGGTGTCTCTCCATTTAGCCACCTTTCATTCACCACTGAACAAAACTTTGTTCTGCCTTGCTGTACAGCTGTTATTTTACAGCTCTGTGTTCCTAGATTATATTTTTAACTTCCAAAATGTCTTTCCCATTAGTGCTTTCCCATTTCATCTGTGTGGGTGGTCTTCAGCTTTTTGGCCTCAACTATTCCTTTAATTTAGTCAATCTTCTTGCTACTTTATCTTGTCCCCTGCCCAGAACAGAAATGGTTGATTGTCTTGGTTGATGATACTGAACTGAGAAGTGCTGTTGACTTTCTGGAGGGACAAGAGGTCTTCCAGAGGGATCTAGGTACATTGGAGCATTGGGCAATCATCAAAGACATGATGTTCAACATGAGTAAATGTTCTTCTGCACCTGGCACAGAGTAATGTTGGACACAGGCACTGACTGGGAGACGAGTGGTTGGAGAGCAGCTCGGCAGAAAGGGATCTGAGGGTGCTGGCTGTCAGCAGGCTCAGCACAAGCCAGCAGTGTGCCCTGGCAGCCAAGAGGGCAAACTGCATTTTGGGGTGCATTAAACACAGCATAGCCAGCTGGTCAAAAGAGGTGATTCTCCCACTGTATTTAGTGTCAATGTGGCCTCACCTCAAATACTGCATGCAGTTCTGGGCTCCACAATATAAAAAGGAAATTAAGGTCCTTGAAAGCATCCAGAGGAAGGCAACAAACCTGGTAAACAGTCTAGAAGGCATGCCCTATAAGGTGAGGCTGAGGACACATGGGTTGTCTAGTATGGAGAAAAGCAGGCTGAGATGCAAACTCATTGCTCTCCACAACTTCCTGAGAGGAAGTGGAAAGGGAGGTGCTGGCATCTTCTCTCTGTTAACCAGTGACAGGACAAGCAGAAATGGCACAAAGCTGCACCAGGGGAGGTTCAGACTAGATATAATGAAAAATTTATTTGCTCTGAGGGTGGTCAAACCCTGGAACAGACGTCCTAGGGAGGTGGTTGATGACCCATGACTGTCAGTGATCAAGAGTCGTTTGAATAATGACCTCAATATTATTGTACCAAATTTGTCAGCTCTGTTCTAAACTGTCCATTTTTATTTGAGAGCAGGCATTTTGTCGCCACTGCCAAGTGTCTGAAGAAATTGATTCTTCCTCCCTTTCTCTTACCCTCTCTTTTTTTTCACTCTTTGAAGCTGTTTTCCTGAGGTTTCCATTTCCTCCATGTGCTGTTTCATGACCTCTTTCATTTTTGGTCAGTGTTGACAGAGTTAACTAATTAGGAAGGATAGTAACAACAATCTGGTTTACCCTAAGCAGCACCCTGTAGTTCAACTCTCATTTAGAATTGTTTGGCTTTTTTAGAAATATCAGTAGACTTTTGTGTCCAAGCTGATAACTTGTTCTTTAACTACATTGGATAAACTTCCCTGTATTAGTTGTGACCATTGCCCAGCCCCTCCAAGGTAGCCAGAACATACCTCCAAGGTAGCCAGAGATACTTCCATCCATAACCAGAAATTAGCTGTGGATGGGAGAGATACGTGAAAGCAAGTCTTAGTGCTATCTGAACAGCAATATGTCAGCTTCAGTGACAGCTAATAGTCCTTTTCTTTTAACACCTCTGGATCTCCACAGTGATGGATGATCATCTATTCTGACAGTGGAGATGACATTAAACAGTATCTAAAGTCAAAAGTGCAGGCAAGAACCACACAGGAAGATGCAGAAAAGAAAAAAGCCTTAGTACATTCATTATTACCATGTGAAATTTTACATCTGAATCACACACTTTGTTAATGGATGATGCTTAGGTCCTTCCCTTTTGTATGCAGTTGGCATTCAGCAAAATAGTATGAGGGGACAAAGGTGTGACTTTTATGTAATGGACCCTTTTATGGTCTTATGCTGGAGGAATCTCTCAGCTTTCCAAAAGTCTGCCTTAAATCTTCCATAAAGTGCTGGATTCATCTACCAAGGAGGTGGAAGGGCTTAGGACCTCATTGTAGCAACTTGCTTAAGTCTTGGATAGGGGATATGAATGGTTGGAAGGGTAAATCCCGAGAAATTGCAGGTAGCTTTCACTGGGCATGTCATTCGAGGTTGTAGCAACTTTCTAAGCAGCTTAATGAATAAGAGTCACTAAGCAAAGAAGAAGTGGTCTCAAACAATTACCCCCAGCACTTTCTCTTATCTTTCCTCGCACCTTTTAGAGAGTGCTGCTGCCAAACACCTCGTTTGATGGGAAGTGGCCGATTTGCCTTCAAACGTGGGATGTAAGCATCTAAGTCACTGAGGTGGTCTTGATAATTGCCTCAGATCTATAGCTGCTTCTGCAGTTACCCATGGAACAGCTTCTTCCCTTTGGTTCAAGCACATTTCCAGTTATCTTTGCATGTTATTCATATTCCTTTCACCAGCTCCCTGTCCAGGTGACTGTTTTCATATCCAAGTCTAGTTGCATGTCTTTTTCAAGTAAGAATTTGTGAAGTACTGCCAAATGTTTTACTGCACTCTGGATACTACTTTATCTGCTAATTTTATCCTTTGATTAAAAAAATATATATATTTGGTGTGTTTTGTTTGTTTGTTTGTTGGGTTGGTTGGTTGTTATTTTTTATCTTGTAAATCTACTGGATTTTTATGGAGCTTTTTACAAGCTTCCATGAATCTTGGACTAGGTCTTAAATGTTTACAGTCTATTTGCTCTTATCCCCCCCCCACCCACCCCCCACCCCCGCCCAGGATTTTTAACCAATTTTTATGGAATGGGAGCTATGGGTTTGTTCATATTCTTGGTGTTTGTTTTTTTGTTTGCTTGTTTGTTTTGTTTTGTTTTGTGGTGTTTTTTTTTTTTTTGGGGGGGGGGGAGGTTGCAAGGGAAGGGTGGGTGGATCACTATTATTTCCAGTAATAAAATCACTAAGGAACCTTATCATTGCCCTGGTTCATAGAAACATCTAAGTGTGTGTTTACCTTTAATCATGGAGTTAATCTTACCAACTTCAAGATAGCTATTCTTCTCTTTAAAATTGAACATATGCTTAAGTTCTATCTTGGACCAAGGTAAGAAGGCTGAGTGAACTAAATCCACTTAAATGCAGCCAAGTGATGGAACTAGCTCTTCAGTAAATCCTAACTGTACAATTTTTTTGAAGAATGAGTCTATAAGCCACTCCCAGAGCCAGATGGACAGAGTGGGATTACAGGTTTAAGCAAAGAATTTGTTAGGAGTGGTTACCCTGATTATAAGCAGAGACCCACTACATGTCTTAAGCATGAAAATCTCCCTGACAGCAGAATTTCAGCTCAAGATATTATGTTTTACTTTCATGGAAAGAATGGGTTTTACGAGGCAATAATAAGGGAGGGATACACCGTATGAGGAAAAAAAAAAAAGAAAAAAAAAAAAGAACCTTGCTTTATCAAAGGCTATCTGTTTTATTGTTGTTGTTGAAAGTTACAAACTTTTGGATTCCTTTCTTCTTATTATTTTTTATTATTATTTTATTTCCTGCTTCTCTCTCTTATTGTTGATATTATCATACTTTAGTTTTGGCTTTCCAGCAAGTTTCTTGGTATCAGCTTCTGTGCTATTTGTTGTATTCATGAGTTGTAGTTCTTCACTTCTGGAGTCTGCACTGTTGTCTGTACAGAGTAGGTCACTGTTTGGGGCAATGGAATATTTAATAAACACTTCAGAAAGTCATGACCTTGGAGCTGACAGAAGCAGATACTTCGGATTATGTTTAGGGTTTGTAAAAGCTTTTTCATTTGTGAAGAATTTATGGAAGAACAGTCAAAGAAAAAATTCTCAGATAAGTTTTCCAAGCCTATGGAGTCAAGCTGGATGCCCTAGTTTCTAAATCAGGTAATTACTGAAGGCTGATAAGAGTACTAATTCTAGGATGCTTACACAGAATGAATCATTTCAGTTTATTTCAGATTGGAAGTCTGGAGTGTTTGTAATGTCCTAAAATGCATGTTAATTATACTTAATATTTGGTTACTGAAAAATGCTTGGGAAAGTTTTTGTGAAGCTTCAGTGAAAAACAAGCTTAGGTGAGTACCTCTGTTTGACAGGAATGGGTTCTTTGTCTTAGCTGAGACTGGACTTCTATTGTCTAAAGCAGTTTTGTTTCTGAATAAGAGCATCTTCACAGAGTTTGTAGGGTGCATACTGTAGTCTTAATTTTCCAGTGTTTCTTGTGTTGGCAATAGTTATAGATTTCAAAATTTAATTTTGAGTGCCAGTAACTGCAAATATAGTTTTTTTTCTTAGTCATCATTTCTTCAAACAAAACAAGGACCAGTGAATTTACATCTGAAGCAAGAAATAAAGTTAATTTTGAATGAGACAAGTCCTTAACTTCTGTGTATGGCGGTTCGCAGTGGAGACTATTTAGCTGGTGCCATAGAAAGCACCTGAGTTTACCTGGTGAGCTGCATTGAATCAACAGGAATTCTGACAATGACATCACTCCATGCGGAACACACATAGTTTAAAGCTTCTGCAGCATAGTGTAGGCCCCTGTAATCTATTACATTAAATAATTTGAAGGATATTTTTCGTGTAGCTACACAGGGAGCAGCTACATGGTATACAGAAAATGAAATTCTGATCAGGTTCAGAGCTTTCCACCTGCTTTAAAATGTGACAGACATGATTTCAGGTTTTATTGTGTCAGTAAGAACTGGGACTAATCCTACTGAAGTCAAGCATTAAACCTGCATGAGGTCAGAATAGAGTTAAGTATTTATTAGTTGTGTGGGGGGTGGTTCCCCCTAAAATTATATGGATGACTTATGCATTTTCCAGTATTCAGACTGGCTTTTTCTGCACATTATGGATTCAGCAGAAACTGCTACGGAGTAAATATTGTTTAAAAGCAAAAACAAAACCAAAAAACACACCCACTTCCTCTTTAGTCTTTCACTTTTTGTGACCCAGATCCAAATTATTGCAGGAATGCCTGTTTATTTCTTAAAGCTTACTATTTCTTAAAGCAAAATGGCAGTGAGAATCCTTCACCAATATTCTACTGTGAGAGACAAAGGACCTGTCCCTGGTGAAACCTGTGAAATGATAGCATTGACCTCATGCTCTCTTTGCTTAGCTGTGAACAGAAAGGATGTTATGCATCCATATCATAATTGCTCTCTGTTTCTGTGCCACTGACCCACACCAGTCTCCATGGCATTTAGAAAAAGAGACGAAGGAGCCACAGATATTGCTGAGCAACTCTCCTCAATCCAGTTATGGTACTACAGCTCTTTCCCACTCACATATCAAGGTTTCCCACAGCAGGATACACATCAGAAAATTTCACAACACATTTTTGTAGTGGACCACCAACAGGGTAAGAAGAAACCTGAAAGGAAAATAGATCATTGAATAAAGCTACTGAATGAGAATTTTCCCGCTTCTGTCTAACTTTTGCTTTCCAGTGTCCTCATATCCCTCTGAGAAAACTGCATGTATCAAGCCTTTCTCAGGAACCCATATCTTCCATTTCTTTGGAAAAACAAACAAACAAACAAAAAAACCTACCATAGAAAACATGGGAGTTTGAGACAAAGCTGTTCCCATGAGAGCTCTCTTTTGCATATTTGCTGTTATCTGATTATGGTGGGAGAAGGGTTTTCTTCACCCTTACCCCCGCCTAGGACAACTACCATATCCTGACGCCAAGTCGCAAGAATCCAAGACTGTCAAGATTATTGACCTAGGGAATATGTGCCTCTGAGTCAGATCCTGAGATCAGGAGGATCAGGAGGGCTATTCAGTCTATTTTACGTCTGAGGGGTCTAATTTTAAAGGAACCAGTGTGATAATTATTAACCCACCCACCTATTTCTTCTGCCCTTCAGCTTTTAGTCTGCCAGTTTCTACCTTCTTGAGACTTCAAACATAGGCCTTTGTGATATCTCAGCATAGATACTGCAACTGTGGTAGCACAGTTATTATTTTTTGCAGAGCGGAAAAAATTTCCTTCCTAGAAGTTTTTCCTCAGGGCATGAATTCAATAATCATGCTCTGACCTGTGATTTGGCTCATATATTGGGGTTATTGAGTATGCTCTCTCAGCAACATAGAAATGAGCAAAATTCTATCTTCTGAACTTAATGGGAATCACATTTACCTGGATGTATGCAATAATTAAGATAAAAAGTACGCTTTATATGAGCAGTGGGCTGTGTCAAATATGAGTATGACTGAAGGTATTTGTAATAACTTGAGAAAGCTGTCGTTCAATATTTTAAAACATATTTAATATCTGAGTCAGAGAAGCATATTCTGTCAATCTCACATTCAGTTTAACTACCTACTATGCAAATATGGGACTTTGTAAATTCTACTTTGTCCAACAAGTTTAAAGCTATATCTCTGCTCCATAAGCCACAAAGATTACACATTGCAAACATCTATAAGCAGTTAGTTGAGCTGCTTATTACACAAAATAATATGTGTAAAACACAGCCAATATTTGTATTAAAATTCCTTTCTCAGACACTGAGAACATAAAAAGGAATCAACAGGAGCTCTTTACAATGCTAGACAGTATTTTACTACATACTTCTATTTAGTTTCTTTTTCTTTTGTAAATTGCTGCTACATATACGTGCAGTGGGCATATCAGGCAGTTAAAATATATTTTAAAACTTAGATCTGTGGAATTAAATGGAATAATTAACAACTTTTATGACACCTTGGCTTGTTTTGCATGGTGGATAATACTTTCACCATAGGGTACCCCTTATGCATTCAAAGTGCTGAAAACAGGGGCTGCATAAGGCTAACCGAGAGCAAGACTTCATCATCTATGTTCAGCAAGCAGAGTTAATTCCTAATTAATGCAGAAAGATTGACCTCAATTAATAGAGGTTCATTTTCCTTTTGAGTTTGTATTTCAAATGCTCTTGTGGTATTTCTTTTAACCTTATAACATCACGAATGAGTTTTTCACCTGAGGTTGTAGCTGAACAGTTTCCTCAACTGCACTTTCCTAAATCTCTGTAAGACTTCTGCCACCCCACAGCTCCAATTCCCTCCCTTTTCAGCAGTTATTGCTTTTCTCCCACTTTGAATGGAAATATATTTGCTTAGGGAGAAGAAACATCACACCTTCTTCCTTAGAAGCCACCCTGAGCACATTAGCATATTCTGTCAAATGGTCTCAATATGATTTACAAATGACCAACAGTTCCCTCTCCTCTCTGTGGCAAAGGCAAATAGTAGAAACATCCTCTGTTTTAGAGAGGAGATAAATGACATGCTGCGATCACAGAGCCTTTTTACAGAAGATCTACCTAAATTCATATAAGGCCTACTTCTAGGCAAGCAAGAAACATGAACTGAGGAGTACCCATTGTGCTTCTGTCAAAGGTTTGCCTGCCATCTCAACCCTTGGACACACAGGAAGCAATCCTTGATTATCCAGCCCTTCATTAAGAAACTTGCAGCTCAAGACTGAAAGCAGAGCAGGAGATTTGAGAAGTTGGATATAGATGGTATAGGGCTGTGTCAGTCTCTCTCTTTTTGCTCCATATGGGGCCACTGTGCACACAGCAGCTTTTCAAGCATGATTTAGAGCAGGATGATCATGATCTCACCTAATCACATGGCTAACGTCTGCAAAATGGGACCCTGTGATTAAAATGACTGAAAATATAAGGTCAAGATATCAAAAGTCTAATTCCATAGTGTAAACACAACTTTCAGGTTCTGCTGGCTTCAAAGAACACCAATAAAACAAAGGAGAAATGTATATTTGGGCCCTTCATGGAAAACATTATCATTTGCTGTTCATCAGAGGTACCAAGGCAGCTTGTGATTACCTATATATATATTTAATAAAATTATCCAGCTCATGAACTTAAGACATTTTAGGGAAAAAAAAAAAAAAGTAGTAGTATATATTTTTTTTTCTGACACAGAGTTTTGTTATGTAATTTGATGGGAAATGTCATTGCTGAACTCTGTAATAACCTGCACAAAACCACACAGACCTACAGTGGCAGCAATTGGTGGACTTTCCCAAGAAAATGTTTCATTATCCTTATATTGCTTGACTTTTTTTTACACCACATCTGTGCTTGCTTCGTCATTCTGCCATCTGCTGTAACAAAATACAGTCTAAGCATTTTGGAAAATAAGCCCTCCACACATTAAAAATGCTCCAACCCTGAGCACAGCCCTTTACTTCTCACAGGCTGTGGAGCTTATTATCCTCTTCCTCCTTTCCCTCCTTCTCCTTCACCTTCTCCTCTTCCTACACCTCCCCCACTTTATCTTTCTCTCCCTTGGCCCCACCACCACACACAAGATGTATTACATAAGCATACCAGTCATGGAGAACACAGAATCCCATTGATTTTGTCTCTGTGTTTCTATTAAATGAAATGAATGGCTATGCACTTTACTTCAGTATGCAAATAAGTCTGCTGAAAGATCAGAAATATCAGGTCATTATCAATGATTTTTAAATTTTGGAACTCCCAATCAGACTTGTTTCCTGTTTGGTATTGTCTGCTGATACACAATGTGTAGCTGAGAAAAAGAGTCTGGTTGCTACAGTATTGAAATAACAGAGTATGAGCAGAGTGGTTTCAAGTACATTCTCTGTATAGTCCAGTCAAAGTTTCTTCCTGATGCAGCAGCATAAATCTCTTGGTAGTAGTAAACTCACTACACAGACTTCATTCCTGAACACATGTTCAAAGGTGATAAAATAAATGCAGATGGTCTCCCAAAACCTCAGTGGAACATTTTTTACTGTAACTAAATGGACTGTAAAAAAATAGGGAAAAAAAAAATAAAAAAAAAAGGCAGAAAATGCAGTTTGACACAGACAGGCAATTTCAGAATAGCATTCAGTCATTTGGGAAAAAAGCTAAATAAAATGTGTGTTTATAATAATCTATTGGCAAAACAATATTGACAGATCATCTGAGCTGCCTAATAGGAGTGAATTTTAAAATACTCAAATTAAACTAGTATTGTGAGCTGAATATTTTGCTTAACTACTTTCATACACATACAAAAACTTTGGATTGGGAACTTCATTCATTGTGCTTTCACCAAAGATGACAATAAAACCATCCTCAGCTACAGTGAAAACAGAATTAGGCCTTAACAAATTTATTACAAGCTTTGTTTACAAACTTGTTACAAAATTATACAGCATCTTATGCGTACACAGGATTTACAAGAACATTTAACTGATGTGTGTGATTGCTCTGCTCTCTGGTTGAGATCTGCAGGTTTTTCTTCACTCATGGCCTGATACTGCTTCCCCTGTAGTCAGTGAGATTTTTTTCATTGACTTTAGTGGAAGTTGGATCAGATCCAAAGGGTAATACTTCCATTCATTTTTATACTGAGGTGGGAAAGAGGCAGCCGATCTAATAACCTTATGCACCATGTTTCTTTCTCATTTAATATGTTTCAGATGATCGGTGATAAATTTAATCTGAAAAGTTTTTGTTGGCCACTTGTAAAACACTTGATGCATTGGTAAAGTTAAGAATCGAAGACCAGTTCCTGCTACTGGATCAATAAATTGTTTTCTTTGAACCTAACAGAATGAACATCCCTTGATTTTCAGTGAGCAGAAAGAACAACATTAAGATTGATTCTGATGTTACTTATTTTGCTATAATAATACATTTTCTCACCTGTATTCAATATACTTTCTCTGTATTTACAGTGATGTAAGCAAGTGCATCACCAACCAAGTAGGAACAATGAAGTCAGTGAAGTCACTAATTAATGGATTCATGGTCTGGAAGCAACACTGTCTAACCAAGATCACTTAGTGTTCTTACCTCCTCTTCTCATATGGACACAGACCTACTTGCCACACGGAAGAATCTAAAGCTAATGATCCATGACAATATCTGCTCTCAATTACTTGCAACACCTGAAAATAATATTTACTTGGGAATTCAGGTTGTAAAATTAGGTTTATAACTTGGAAAAAAAATCAGTGGAACAGGCCTCTTAAAAATATGTTTTTCCCCACAAGCAGCAAAATGAATGGGTAAGGTTTTTCTTTTCTTTCTTTTTTTTTCGTATTGAAACTTAAACATGTCTACTGGTAAAAAAATAAGAAAAGTTTTGTTGAGGATCTTTGTTTGTTTATTTGTTTTCCAAGGAAAGAGAATTCAGGAAAAAAATCTAGTCAGATTTATTAGATAGTGAGCTGCTTGTTATATTGCATCACCTCCTGCCTTTTAATGATTGCCTTAGTATCAAATCTCTGAAGCTATTACTGCTAAAACCAAAGCTAGATTTTAGTCCAGCAAGATGATTTCATGTGAGGTAAAAAAACCCTGACATGTTGAAAATTGAGAGGGTTTTCCAAAAAACTTTTTTATGGCCTCCGCTACAAAATTGTACCTACACATTCCAACCCGGTTTTCAGAGTCACATCTTTTCCCATGCTTGGCTTCATGAGTAACCTGTCCATTTTCCCAGTGGTTTTATAATGTGTAAGGCTCTCTGTTAGGGATTAGGGAAGACCACACAATTTGTTGCCTTTGATGACCTGCTGCAGATTTGAAGTTGGTTTTCCAGTAGTGAAAATGATATGATTAAAGGCACTCTAGTGCCATGTTTTTGGGTACCCTGATCTTATTTTCATTTGTGATGCTGAACATGTTACAGCAATGAAAGCTGTAATGTAAGAACTAAAGACCACTACAGAGATTTTTTGAAGGGCTGGCATTTTTCAGCCCTGATTGTGGATTAAGATCTAACTAGGCACAGATAACATATGTGGTTCAATTTTAATTCTGTTGATATCCATGACAAGACTCTAATTTACCTTTATGGGAGTAAGATACCATCCAGGACATAGTACAGATAATGTATAATAGGCCATCTCTTTAGGCGGTGTAATTGTTAGTGTCTCCAGTGGAGCTACATGACAATGCAAAAAAATAGTCTGAGGTATATGCAAGTACATCTGTCTGCTCTAAGTAACAGCTCACACCAGTGGGACTGAAGAACTTCATTGTAACTATGGACTACCTGAATTTGAATCACACACACACACACACACACACACACACATGCACAAGTCCCTATGAAAGGTAACACACACACAAAAAAAAAGTCCCTATGAAAGGTACCAGGTTTGCTGAGCAGTTCTACACATTTTTTCTCTCCATTAAAAGTGGGCAATGAGTTGTCAAGTAGACAAACAGCTTTGTATGGGTGTGTGGCTTTGATATCCATTCCATAATATCATATCTTTGCTAAAATTCTTTAGCCAAGGGCTCTTTTAATATTAAGACAGCACCAGCTTTTTTTCTAATTTAAAAATTAAAACAGAGAGAAATGATGTAACAATTCAAGCTGAAAATAATAGATTAGTATGAGGAGGAAGAAGTCAATCACAATAAAAACTATATTCTGAAGAAATCATATTTTATGTATTACATTAATGATCAGTTTAGATCGGTTCTTGGCTTCAGTAACTTAGTTACAAATATTTTTTAGATTTATTTTTTTTAATGTTGTTTCTAACTGGCAGCATTAGAAATAGTTGCAAAACAAATGTGCTTCAAAAATGTAAACGACAGTTACTGGACTGTTAGCATTTATTCTGAAATGCTAACGGAGGGAAAATGGTCATTTCATTGGCAAAACTGGCATAACACACAGAAATTGTATTTTACAGCTACTTGATGCCTTTGACATTGACATCAGCTGCAGGCTACAACACATACTTTGGTTCCTTTTCATTTTGGCAGTGAGGAGTCAACACTGCATCCAATTAAATGTGAATGTATAGAGCAAGGGATATAAATATGTACACAACTCTTGACATTGATCTGATTTTTAACAAGTTTACTAAATGACAGTCACTGGCTTGACAATACTGAATGAAGAATACTGATTTTACACAGAATTTACAGTCAGGTTACGGTATGCTGCCAACAAGCAGTGTCACAAACATAGTCTAAAAAAATCTAGAGTTGCCCACAGCAGAGGCACATACCCTTTACTCTTGTTTATTGGGAGAGAAAGCTTATATACTGTAGATTTGCTGAAGTTTAATAAATAAGGTCAACTTATAATATATAAAACAATATAAACATTTATATGCTACATGCATATCATATAATTTAAAGTAATAATTTATATATCAAAGAGATGCAGATTTATGTTCTTCCTATTTTTCTTGACAAGGCGCACACACAGGAGGTGTCTATTCTTATCCACCTCCAGCCTACAAGTTTATTGTTTTCTGAAGTCAGTGCCCTAACATATGTTTGGGATGTCTTGCATTGAGAGTTCCAGTGCTTGTCATCAATGCCTCGGCAGCCATTTTTAACAGGCTTGGCTTCTTTACACCTTGTTTCATAAAAGTATTGCTTAACTGGAGAGTTGCCTGTTTTAATTTCTCCCAGCACAGTTACCTGGTGTCCTCTAATGTCAATAGCAGATGATTTGTCCGTGACCCATAAGCTTTCACTGTCACAAACGGAATATTCCCCTCGATGGCTCTTGTGCTCCGCATACCTTTTCCTCCGAGAGGTTCTGTTCACCACCACTGAATTTCCAATATAATCCTCCATGAGGTACAGCGGTGGTGGTTCCAGCGGTGTGTTGTCACTCAAGAGGACTCGGGGAGAGTTGTAACGTCTCTGCTGCCTTAGGAGATCTGTATCCATTGAGATAACTGGCTGGAAGTCAGATTTCACATTTTCATCTCCATCCATGCCCTGCTGAGCCTCTACTTTCTTCACTGTGTTTTGATAGTTTTCTTTTATATCTACTATCTGCTTAGAAAGCTTGTTTTTCAAAATGTCTGCCTGAATGAGTTTTATAATGAGAGAATTTATTGAATCTTCTGGCAAACTCCTTTGATCCATGTTGGTAGACTGGATGCCACGAAGATAAGAAAGAAATATCACATAAAACAAGATGGACATCACCTTGTTCACCTGTAAGATCTGCAAAGAAAAAGAAAGTCAATATAAAAGCAACTAAATAATGTTTACTAGGCTTTGTAAACATGAAAATTCTAATTTGTTTTAACATGTTTTAACATGTTTTACATCTTATGCAATTTATAGATACAGATAAGCTAAGAATACAACCATTTAATGATTTCTTTTTTCAGGATTTAATCAATCTCTCTTGCACTCTTTAGGATGATCTCACTTTTATTCATTGTTTGTACAGTGGCAGATATTTCAGTTAGTTCCCTTCTCTACAGTGTTAGGTAGCTACTCTTATCAGTGGATAGAGGCCAAGTCACTTTTCCAGAGCCTATTCTGCTGAGTGGTTTAGTTTCAAAATTGCAAGGAGATTAGGCAGAGTAAGAGAGTTTCTAGTGGTATAAATGAAGTTCTGACTTTGGTAAGTGGCCACAATTTATATGTGTTGAAATGTCACGGATCGATCAAATTTCTGTTCATCAAACGTGTTTAAGTTTACCTTAAGAGCATCATCATACACCGAGAAATAACACAGTGTTTCAACAGTGCTTTTTCTCTCATAAGAAAACGTATTCTTGAGGAAAGAGGACACAGTCTAGCAGCAAAATGGTGTTTCTTATACTTTAAACTTCAGAAAGCAATGGTTAGGATTTGTAATACAAGTGGGAAGTTCAGATAGATCCACAGAACATTTTGTTGTGGCTGTTTCCAGGGCTGGGACCTGTTTGTTATTCTTGTTTTTAATGAAGTTTCTTCATTACATCTTTATGAACTGGAGTGAAACTGACTGTAGGAATATTCATGGACAGAAGGAGCACAGCCCCCTCCCCCAATAAACAAACAAACAAATAAATAAATATACATATCAAATGAACTCAAGACCAAGATTTTGAAAAGATCTAAAAGCCTGCTTTTTCTCTGTAATGTACTTTGTCATGCTCTGCTCTATACGGATTCCTGTAGTGTCCTTCTAATTCTAGCCTCTGAGTATCTTCTAGAAGCTCTTTGGACATTTCTGTCCTGACATTTCAATCCTTCTGTCATACTGTTTGCATACTGTTTGTGTAGTTAAGAACTGTGAACATTTGTCTAAGGAGTTTTTTTATTATTATTATTATTATTTTCCCTTGTGTATTTGCACTTGCATTTAAATGAAACTAATATTTATTGTAAAATACAAAATCATGGAAGCAAAACATTTACTTTGAAACACACCAGTTTTATTGGAATTGTTGCACAAGCAGTGGATTGAAGAAGAAAATATTAAACTCATGTTACAGCACTCTCACACCATGTGGGAAGCCCTGGATGGTATCGTGTGACTCAAAACAGTCTTGAACTTGGTTCTCCTACTCTGCAAACAAGTCTACCATGAGTTAAGCTGCTGGTACTCTGGAATGAAGGCACAGAGTTGCAAAATTGTGGAACAGCTGGAGTTGTACAGCTGGAGTTTTACGAGGAACGGCTGAGGGAGCTGGGGTTGTTCAGCCTGGAGAAGAGGAGGCTCAGGGGAGACCTTATCGCTCTCTATAGGTACCTTAAAGGAGGCTGTAGAGAGGTGGGGGTTGGTCTATTCTCCCACGTGCCTGGTGACAGGACGAGGGGGAATGGGCTAAAGTTGCACCAGGGGAGGTTTAGGTTGGATATTAGGAAGAACTTCTTTACCGAAAGGGTTGTTAGGCATTGGAATGGGCTGCCCAGGGAGGTGGTTGAGTCACCATCCCTGGAGGTCTTTAAAAGACGTTTAGATGTAGCCCTTAGTGATATGGTTTAGTGGAGGACTTGTTAGTGTTAGGGCAGAGGTTGGACTAGATGATCTTGGAGGTCTCTTCCAACCTAGACGATTCTGTGATTCTGTGATTCTGTGATTGTAAGAATCTGCAGGAGATCATCTAGTTCTATCCTCTTGCTCAAAGCAGGGTCAGTTAAAGTAGCTTGCATGGGGCTATGTCCAGTCATTTTTTGAATATCTTTATGGATGGACACTTCAAAACCCCTCTAGGCAACTTGTTCCAGTGCTTGATCATCCTCACAGTAAAACAAAACAAAACAAAAAGCGCCTTATGTTTCAGTAATATTTCATATACTTCAGTCTGTGCCCATTGCCTCTTGTCCTTTCATGGAACGCCCGTAATGGAGTCTGGCTCCATCTTCTCTCCTCCAACCTATCAGGTATTTCTACTCCTTGGTTAGATTCCTCTGAGTTTTTCTCCTACTGGATGAACAGTCCCAGTACTCTCAGCCAGCCTCTCCTCCCTTAATCATCTTTGTGGACTTGTTCCAGTATACCCACGTCTCCTGTACTGGGGAGCCCAGAACTGGACACACCACTCCAGATGTGGCCTCGGTACTGGTACGGAGTTGAGGTGAAGGTTCACCTCCATTGGCCTGCTGGCAACATTTTGGGTACTTTGTGTTTTCCCAGATGAAATTGCAGAGAAATCAGACTTCTTAAACAGCAAATATTCCACTTCAACAAATCACCATTTTCTGTTTAAGAAGGCAAAAAGGAAAAAAAAAAATGTTTTACTGGAAAATCCTCTATCAGCTTTAAGCAAAACTTGTTTCAGCAACAGTGAGTCCCCACTTCGTAGTTTAGAACTGCAGCAAAATCAGCGCTACCCTCTGTGGATGTGTGATCTGTCCTTTTATGGACAAGAAATGTGTTTTATCCATTCTCAGTTTGCCACAGTATGAGTTCACCTAAATCTAGACTGTTGCTTGCAGCAAAGTTATGCTTTGAAAAAAAAAAAAAATCTAAGATTTCACTTACCATACAGTTACTGTCATACCTAAATAAATACTAACTTAGTAACTTAGTATAGATGGTTCTCAAAGCCAAGAAAGAGATGAAAAAAAAAAAAAAAGACCTCTTCCTCTGCAATTTGGTCTTCCCTCATTAAATTATTCTCTTTATAAAATAGTAAAAATATTTTAAAACACGTCATTCAGCAGATTTCTTACAGTACTCAGAAGCTAACCTACACAAAGTATGACACAAGGCCACAGAATGGTGAGCAAAGCTCTGACAACACTCGGCTGAAAAGCTGAAAGAATTATTCATGCCAGCATGCAGCTGCACGTAATCACTGGTCTGCTTAGTTTCAAAACTAAGTGGCACTAGCAAAATACACAAGTTGGGGCAGGTGATGAGGTGGGAAAAGTAAGACTGGAGTTCCTGCAGACTCCCTTTAATGTCACGCTAAACACAAAAAGAAAGGGTCAGGGACTTCATAATTAAAGCAGTTCAAATAAACTGTTTTGTGTTTTTGTGTTTTTATTTTTTCTTGTCCATGACAAAACCATGTTAATGGAAAAAATGTTTTAAAATATTTTGCTTAACCTAAAGTAAAATGGTGATTTGGTGGGAGGGGTGTTGAAGTACTCCAAAATTTAACTTGTAGTTTAACGTAGTCTTGGCAGATTATTTACTGCAAAAGTTAAAATGTTTCAGAACCAATCTTTGCAGTTTTTTTGAAATGTATTGGTGTGTAAAATTTGGAAAGAAAATGCAAACATTGGGTAAAAGAGATTACAGTTTTCAGGGGGTTACTCTGAGACAGTTCACCTAGGACGTATATTTAGCTATGAAAATAAGAGGTGTGTTCAGAAATTCCAGTCCATGTATTTAAATTAGATTGCCTTTGAAATCTAGCACTTCAGAATATACTGTAGGCACTACTCTGGCTAGAAAAAATGGACAGTACTGGGAAACTGCAGCTGGTTTATGACTTTGGGTTTGTTTGAGCTTTGTACCTTAAAAGTGTATCGGTTTGTAGGGCTGGGCAATATTGCTTTTGATAAATGACTCTTTGGCCTAAACAGAAATTTGTGCCTAAATTGATAATTTGCAAATTGCTACTTTTTGTTGTTAAAAAAAAATGAAGTGGTAACAAGGAGAGAAAAATGTAAAACATAAAGTGTTTATGTTTTCTTATTTGCAAAACAAATCATTCTGATGTTTCTGGGCATGTTTCAAAATATACGCAATGCAATTCACAAAACAGAAACAGTGCTTACTCATTATCATCCAGGAAGTAAGTTATCTACAGACGAGAATTGCATTCAGAGGCAAGATTTCAACTGAGGTATCCCACCTAAAAGAAGACTGACTTAACTGCCCAGCTCCTGGGGCTTAGACTTGTATGAACATCAGCAGAAGCTACTACAGCACATGAAATATAGTTCTTTCTTTAACCATTTGGTGAAAGGTATAAAAATCCCCCAAGAATTTAGACCTTCACGTAATTTTTTTTTTTCAGTTTTCTCATTATTATTATTATTGAAATTAAACTGATTCATTTCAGGTAGAAAACTATATTTTGTTCAAGCCAAATGTTTTCTACCAAATATTTTCTATTGATGAATATTTTGAGATGTTTTTATTGTTCTTCGATGTTCTTTAAGTGTTCTGTATGTAAATCCCTGAAAAGGTTCATTTTAGGTGTCTTCATAGACTGTTTACAGTCAAGTAAGTGTAATGAATAGTCCTAGAAATGGACACGATACTATTTAAACTACTACAAGAAGTGCAGAACAGATTACTAATTTTAGAGTCTGGGCCCCAAATAGGTGTAGGCAAGCATTTCCATGGCGACATCTGAATAAGAGCTCAGCCCAATAGCACAATCCATAGTTAAATAACAGATTAAGTAGTGTTATTGGATACAAATAGGTAAGATCCTAATTAGTGAGTGCTTCCCATTGCTTTCTGCCTGATACTTGATTGTGCTAGAGTACCTGGCCTCAGCTTCTGTGTTCGTAAGCTGTCAGGTCAGCTGTGACATACGGTCTACTTAACAGTAAGGTGTATCATAGTGCATGATTTAAGTGGATCATCAGTATATCCGATATAACCACATACCCACTTACACCAGTATAATTATCTTACTGTGCATTATCTACTACACACCTGGCCTAGATATTGTGTGATTGTAGAATAATTTAGACATCTCAGTGGGGATCCAGAAGAATTGATCTATTACCTTTTCTGGATTTACATCAAAATGTATCCCTTGTTGACCTACCAGTTTATGGAAAACTCATCATTTGTCTGGGAACTCAATAGTGGCTGAACATAATAGTACATAACTTGACTCACTCTGTGCCTATAGCCTCCCATGTCTTCCAATTCCTTTTCTATTCCATGTATTGGGAGTTTGGGAAGAGTTGCTGTCACACTCCAGGAAGCTATTTTTTCTGAGTTGCTGAGAAGCTTTGGATCATGTTTGCTTTCATGCTATGTTATTCTGTATAGCTTTCTGGATATTTGGGGTATACCTTTGATGCTTCAAGCTACTGCTGAACTCTTGCTAGAGATGATTAAAAAAGATGGGGGGTAGAGGGTACATGATTCTCAAAGCAGCTATTAAATGTGGTCAGAAAACACTCTGTTACGTGAAATTTGGAAAAGTATTAGACATCAAGGTAGGAAGATACTAGTCTCTTCAAGTTGGTCACTTTGCACGGCGTCAGTGCCCCCTTACTCAGACATACTAGCCCAGGTTTCAAAAGTGATTGTAAACTTGTCATCAAGAGCAAAGAAGATCCTTAAAAAAACTAGGATTAGAACTAAGTGATGATTAGATGTTATGAATGGTCTAGAGGATTTATGGGAGCACATACTATGGTATGGTGGGAAAGCTAGCAGCTCCGTGTAGTACAGAGCAAGCTGTTAATGCACTAATCACGTTTGACTTATAGATTGCTGGCATTCATGGCACAGCAGTTAAAAACAAACACTATGGAAAAGAAAACCTGATGCACTGCAAGCGTTCCTTAGTGTAGCTTACTCTATTTTAATGGTTTATATTCCTGTGATGTTGGCAGGGTATTATTGTTATCTAATCTAGGTGTCTCAAGGAAGGTCTAAATTTAGGAGAAGTAAATAAACTTACCTATTGCTTCCATTAAGAAATGAAATCCCCAATAGACTCTGGCAAATCACTTTCCACTCTTTTCAGACACAATGCTTTGCATACTGTTGGGAAGCTTTGTTTTGTTTTGTTTTGTGGTAATTAAAAAAAATAAAATCTGTAATGATTTATTTTGATCAGTCTCTGAACAGTCTACACAGCTGAAAAGCAGAGTGTCATTTAATATGTGCTGTGAAAATAATGAAATCCTAGTACTGTGAGACACTGCCTAAGTATTTACTTTTAAGTCATTGCTGAGAGGATCTGGAATAGAAGCAAAAGTGACTGGTGAATTTTGCATTCAGCATTGAATGCAATATGATTTATGTAAGTAAGCTTGAAGCACTTGGCTCTTTCTGAAAATTTTAAAAGCAGCTTTTGTTCTTCAGACTAAGCAACTAATGATCATTTGTGGTGGCTGACAGCTTATTCAGGCTTTTGCCAAAGATGACAGTGTAATTATTCTCATTGCTTGCTAAGCACTGTTTTCACAAACTCACAGAAAGCAACTAGTAGCAGAGTGCCCTGTTGATTCCCTCATCCTACTAGCTTTGTTGAGAAGAAATGCAATCCTTTCCTTCTGTTCTTCAGGAAACAGTGAAAATGTACAGAATGAAAAACATCACTGTGTTATGAATATTCAGATGACAGGAGGTGGAATATGAAATAATTGTGCACTAAATTTTGCCCCATATTTCAGAATAGTAATTGACTATTTTACAATATGTGCCTGTAGAAGGATTTATTAAGGTAGATTGCTGTGGAGTGGTGAGTGCCCCAAGAGATGTTATGACCCTCCTGAACATTTCCACTTCTCAAGACAGAGAAATTTCAACACATACAGTTTCAAGCTAAAGCTTTCACAAGAGCCAGACCCATTATATAGTGGTAAGTATCCCCGCCTGTCACGCGGGAGACCGGGGTCCTGTCTGAATTTAAGAAGAGATTGGACTGTGAGATTTAAGAAGAGATTTAAGAAGAGATTGGACTGTGCACTTAGTCACATGGTCTGAACTTTTGGGTAGACCTGTGCGGCGTCAAGAGTTGGACTTGATGATCCTTAAGGGTCCCTTCCAACTCAGGATATTCTATGATTCTATGATTCTATGATTCATTAAGATGCCTAAGAATTCAGAGACAAAATCAAGTGGGACTGTGTTATGGCAGCTTTTAATGTTAACCCTCCTATCCTCAGAGCCAACCAAACTATAAGCTACAGTGAAAGAATTTGAAGACAATGCATTCCTCTTGCAGATGGGCTGGGAAATGGGGAAGCACACCATACCTGAGGAAGAAGGACCATAGTTTCTTACAGCCCCACAGCAGGTCAGTTGCTTTTAATCATTCATTACTCAGGGCCATTTTCAAGAGAGGACACATCTGAGCACTGAGCTCCAGTAAAACTCCAGTGAAAGGTATAGACCTAATCTCTTATGGAAATCGAGTGCAGCCTACTGAGTCACTGACATTTCCTCTTTAAATAGCAAGACAGTTGTACACCCAAGTATGAAAATTCATCTGCATTTTGAATAAATATACATTGCTATTTATGATTAAAGTTGTGACCATGACCCAACAGTCATTACAGAAAGCTTACCCAACTGGTGACAGCTTTCTGAGGGACAGTTTTGTGAAAATAAGTCTTGCTGTGAGGGGTAAACTGGTTTCTGAACAGTGAAAGGCACTGTGTAGAACTGCAACAATCTTGGCTCATTTCAGATACAGCTGATTGCAATGGCATGTGTGTCCACATGTGAACTTTCCACAAACTTATCTTTTAGGAAATCAAAATGTGATCACTTCACATGTACCTGCCCACTTCCAAGAGAAAGGTCAGGAGCAGTTCTTCAGTGCTTACCTCATTTTATTTGGAACAACAGCCGCTTCTCACACCTTGTGCGATGTTATTAGGTGTTGGTCCTGTACCTTCTTTCCCTGCCACTGACATAGTCTGGAGTTCAGGGCATTCAAGACTTCCCAGAGGCTTTTGACACTCCCCAGCATCCTCTAGCAATCCCATCAAGAGATTTGACTATTACTAATGTCTGGTACAGTATCAACTGCACTAGCTACACCTCCAAGTCTGTGATTGACTACAGAAGCAGGAAGACATTTCCTCAGACTAAGTTAGGTCTTTTTCTATTTTAATTTCTTTCCTCACTAATATTTTTGTGACATACTGCTTATACCTGTCTGTCTCTGCCCAGACTGCCACAGTATACTTTTTCATTAACCTGCTGAGTAATTCTGTGTATTGAGAAAGTTAGGGCAACAGTTTAGGAAGCTGGAATCCTGATCCCTGTGATTTATTGGAAAGGTTAGTCAAGTCAAAATCTTTGTTCATGACTTTCTACATCTGCAAAATAAGGAACCCCATGGAATGATATCGGTGTTTTGTTACCCTATATATATACTCTGACATCCTTTGCTTTCTCCCTCAAAGAGCTGGCTGTTTTTGCCCTGCTAAGACAGCACAACTAAAGATTTCCTCTCTCCACACAAAGCATGACAGCATTGTAGTATAATCCCTGCACACTATGTGGGAGATGCCTGTCCGTTTTGAGAGTAATGAGGCATCTTAACAAATATATTTCCATAAATGTTCCAAGAGTAAATCATCCTGTTTTCTTTTACCATTCTTATGACACTGATATTTGAGCACTCTGAAAGCATTTATCTTGGTTCATACAGACAAAGTAGAAAGGGTGCTCGTTCCCGTTTTTAAGGGACTGGAAACAAAGAAGTCAAAAGTTGTTTGCAAGGTCATACAGGTATCCTGCTGCAAGTTGGGAAACAGACCATGTGTTTTCATGTTGCACTGCCTGGATTAGGAAAGCCCATCTGGAATGTTGTATGGGAGTTTGGTCGATAGATGACAAGCATGAAATGCAACGAAACAAAAGCAATGTCATCTGAGAAGAGCAATCAGCCACATCTTAGTCATGACAAAGAATTAAAGCTGTAGTTGGGGTAAACAATTTCTGCAAAAGTATTTCTACGAATTATTCACTGTGTAGCTCTGAAAACTGTCCAAAGTAACAAGAAATCTAAAGGTCAAATCCTTAGTTAAATCAATAAATTCCAATGACTTGACTAGACTGGTACTAATTTTGCAAACACAGAAGATTTTTTTTTTTTTTTTTAGAAGTCATTTGAAAAAAAATAGAAAGCACCAGAACTGAATCATGGTGGTGGATAATATAGGCTGATAAAGTCTTTTCATTACTGATAGTTAATAGCAGCAAGGCCAAGCTGCAAACAAATTAAATTTGCAGCTGAATTGGGAGGGCATGCGAACAGCAGCGAGCAAAGAGAAATGCAGTTTCTGCTTGGGAGACAGAGATATAAAACATTGGCAGGAAATTATAACATGAAAGTCAAATTAGAAATTACAAATTTGTACACTGGCAAAATAATCAGGGGAAAATAAATTTAGGAAGGAACAATATCTGATCAGACCCAGGATTAATCAAAATAAATAAATTAATTAATTAATAAATAAAGAGCAGGAAAAGTGACTAGAAAGATTGTATAACTTGACCTTTGAGGAAATTGCCTTGAACGTGCAAGTCTTTGTTATGAGCTGACAAAAAGGGCATGATAGCAAACCCAGTGCAAAGATCTGGAAAGTTTAAGCATTGGTGAAAGCAAGCATTCACTCTAGGGTGGGGCAAAGGAGTGCAGGAAAAATGGGATTATACTGAGGAAAGGGAAGTTAGGCTAATCATCAAAAGCAGTTCTCAAACTCTGCAAGATGTTTATAACAAGCCCAAAGCCACACCAAAGAGGCTTGGTTTCATGTTTCGCTACAGCCCTGAAACTCCATCTAGTCTCTGTTTTTTAAAAAAAAAAAAAAATGTTTGAAGATTCATTAACCTTTCAAGTCAACCTGGACCTACTTTGGCTCAACCAGGGTTGATTAATTGTTTTGTATTAAAGTCAGGCAACAGTTCCTGTTCCTCCTACTTTTGTCAGAGAGATGCTTTGAGGAATTAAGCTCTCTGTAACTAAAATTGAGAGCAGTCTTCCAGATGAGGATCATGCCTTTCACCTCCCCATAGTTCTGAGAGGTTCAAATCTGGCCTCATAACATTGCATGATTATATTTTGGTGTATGCTCCTGGAAAGGGAAAAGGAAGGCATGGAAAGGGTTAATGTGAGGCGGTCCACATTTACAATAGATTTCTCTCATTGTTCTATTTTTAAATGCCAGAGATGGGGTTTGTCTAATTTGGTGGCTGACAAAAAAAAGGGAAAAAAAAAAAAAGGGAAACAAATCTCAGATTATCAGAATTTTTCCCCTCTTCTGATAGACTATAAAAAAGTGTTTTTCTAGAGACCCCACAAAGTAGGATGTGAGGTAGAAAAATATCTCAGGTGTTTTTACATTTACATTCCGACTAGGCAAATCATTTAAATTTAAAATTATTTTTTCAAGATTATTGAGAGATTTTCAAAGTTATATATATATTTTAGATTGGATTTTCTGATGTTGAGAAACTCAGAAGCAAAACTTTTTCAAACTGAATTCAAAATCAATGTTTTGCTGGATTTTACATTGAAAACAAAAGTGGCTTTTTGTTTTGTTTTGTTTTTTTTTGTTTTTTCTTAAGCTGAAACCTTCCTCTTCCATCTTTTAAAATATTTTCTGATTTATTTTTTTCTTTTATGAAGTAAGGAAAATGGTTAAATCAATAAAGCAAGCAGAAGAAAACAAGGGTACAGCTCCAAAAATGTTAGACCCTCAATATGAGAAGTTCCAGATCCCTAAACCTTTTTTATGGGTAGAGGTAGAGCTCATATCCAAAAGGCAAAAGAGATATAGGAAATGATAGTTAGAAGTAAAATGACCTTTTATTTAGTTTGAATAAAAATTCATGAATAGAATCTGAGATGCTTCTTTAGGTTGAGAGAGAGAGAGAGGGAGAGAGAGAGAGCATCTCACCTGTTTTATGACAGCTCTTCTGTGACCCTTGAGTGCACATTTGCCTGGAGAGCAGGAAAACTATTGGGGCAACTGGACCTTTCAAGGTCCATTCAAATCTGCTAGGTACCTTTTACTTAGAAGGAACAGCACTGCTGCTCAAGAGCTTCTCCCAAGCACTGAATATGAGCCTTGCTGCACTGCTGCATGTAATGCAGTGCCACCATGGGTGCTCTTCATGGGACTGGGACTGGGGCAAGCCATTGCACAAGAGACTTGGTGGGGAAGCCCCATTTCATTTTATCCAAAACTGCACCTGTGCTTGCTTTGCAAAATCCCATGACTCCTGGTTGCTTTGAAGCTGTACAGAAATAGATCCTTGGCCACTTCATGAATCAAAGTTCACTTACTGAATCACCTCTCTCTGTTCCTCAAAGGATCATAAACCTCCAAACAGAAAGTCTTGCTAGATATGCAGGTGCAAAATTTTTGTTGCAGATGTTGTGAAGGCAGGAGTTCTTAAGGACAGGGGTCCAGGCCTAATCAAGATATTTAAAACTACCAGTAAGAACTTATTGAATTCAGCATGAATTGGACTAAGCTTTTGCACAGTTTTGTTAGGCATTGGAATGGACTGCCCAGGGAGGTGGTTGAGTCGCCATCCCTGGAGGTCTTTAAAAGACGTTTAGATGTAGCCCTTAGTGATATGGTTTAGTGTAGGACTTGTTAGTGTTAGGACAGAGGTTGGACTAGATGATCTTGGAGGTCTCTTCCAACCTAGACAATTCTGTGATTCTGTGACAGTAAGGGGTGCTGGGAATGACAATGTGGCTACAGACAGTTGCTGTCTGATCCTTGATCTATTATACATGTAGAATCAGAATCATAGAATCATAAAGGTTGGAAAGGACCTCCAAGACCATCTGATCCAACCATCCACCTACCACCAATATCACCCACTAAACCATGTCCCTAAGTACCACATCCAACCTTTTCTTAAACCCAGGGGTGGTGACTCCACCACTTCCCTGGGCAACCCATTCCAATGCCTAACTACTCTTTCTGAGAAGAAATTTCTACTAATTTCCAACCTGAACTTCCCCTGGCGCAACTTGAGGCCATTCCCTCTAGTCTTATCACTAGTTATCTGCGAGAAGAGGCTGACCCCCAGCTCCCAACACCTTCCTTTCAGGTAGTTGTAGAGAACAATAAGGTCTCCCCTGAGCCTCCTCTTCTCCTGACTAAACAACCCCAGTTCCCTCAGCCAGTCCTCACAGGGCTTGTGTTCCAGGCCCTTCACCAGCTTCGTAGTCTTTCTCTGGACATGCTCCAGGGTCTCAATGTCTTTCTTGCACTGAGGGGCCCAAAGCTGAACACAGTACTCAAGGTGTGGCCTCACCTGAGCAGAGTACAGGGAGATGATCACCTCCCTGGTCCTGCTGGCTACACTGTTCCTGATACAAGCCAGGATGCCATCAGCATTCTTGGCCACCTGGGCACACTGCTGACTCATGTTCAGGAGAGCATCAACCAACATGCTCAGATTCTTTTCCTCTGCACAGCTTTCCAGCCACTCTCCCACAGGCCTGTACCATTGCATGCGGTGGTTGTGACTAAAGTGCAGGGCCTGACACTTAGTCATGTTGAACCTCATCCCATTGCCCATTGATCCAACCTGTCCAGGTTCCTCTGCAGGGCCTTCCAGCAGATCGACACTTCCCCAACTTGCTGTCGTCTGCAAATTTACTGAGGGTGCAATCAATTCCCTCATCCAAGTCATCAATAAAGATATTAAAGAGGATGGGTGCAACACCAACCCCTTCGGAACACCACTGGTGACCAGTCTCCCACTGGATTTAATACCATTCACCACCATTTTCTAGACTGGCCATCCAGACAGTTTTTAACCCAGCAGAGTGTACCTGTCCAAGCTATGGGCTGCCAGATTCTCCAGGAAAATACTGTGGGAGACTGTGTCAAATGCTTTGCTGAAAGTCTAGGTAGACTACATCAACTGCCTTTCCCTCATCTACCAGGCAGGTCACCTGGTCATAGAAGGAGATGAGGTTGGTGAGGCAGGACTTGCCTTTCATGAACCCATGCTGGCTGGGCCTGATCCCTGGATATCCTGCACATGCTGTGTGATTGCATTCAAGATGACCTGCTCCATCACCTTTCCTGGCACTGAGGTCAGGCTGACAGGCCTTTAGTTCTCCGGGTCCTCCTTACGACCCTTTGATGGGCATGTAGCATGCAACTGAAGTGTTTGTTTCCAGATCATAATGAGAAGTGAGTACTGCACTATATAATTAATATCTCTTTCATGGTCATAGCTTGCTTGTAACCAGACTAGAATGATATTTTTAAAGTCGTTCTCAGAGAAAAAACAGTCTTAATTTCTGATAAAATACAGGGAACTGTAGATTAAAAGTTTTTTTCTTTGCATAAAATTTAAGCCTGTAGATTAAAAATAGCTTGTGTGCCTAAAATCTTGTCTACTCTGTCAAGCTACATTAACTGGTCTAATATGTGAGATCACCTCTTGCAACAACTTTGCATAATTTTACCCTGTGAAATCTTGATGGCTCTCCTTGAACAGCTTCCAGATAGAGACCACCAAATCCTTCTTGTACAAGGAAGTTTACAAGTATAATGTTTGCCCATGAGTGTTTTTCCCCATTGCGTCAGAATCTTTAAAAAAGCCATTGCCCATTTAGAGAAAAAGTCATTTTACTAATTGGCATTACTCTATAGCAAACTGTTTACAAGTAGGTCTGTCCTGAGGGTAACTGTTCTGGTAAATCTAGCTGCTCTGCATTTTTTTCCTTGTAAAAATTTGCCTGAAGTGGAGCTTCACTTATGAATCCCCTAGTTCATCAATGTTCATATGGATAAAATTTCCAGTATGCATTTCTCCTCGAGACATGGAAGTTTTCTAATTTTAACTCTCAGTTAACACTCTGCAGTGAGCTTGACTATATTTAGGGGTTAGTGCTCAAGAATGGTGTGAGTATTCTGGTCCCAGTCTAGCTGAGTGTATGTTTTTTAAGCTTGTGTGTTGCCCTATTGAAATGCAGTGATTGCTTCCATGTTAATCCCATAGCTGAATGCTTTGCTAAACTGCAACCAAACTGTCTGCTAATTTGCAGAATTGAGGCCTCCCTTCTGTAGTCAAAGTGTGATATCTGTGTTCTATTTTGCTAACACAAACACCTCTGCCAGGTCCAAAACTCCTCTAAAACCTGCTTTCTTTTTTGGAAAGCACATTGGTTTTTCTTATCTTTCAGTCCAGATGCCATTTTGCTGTTGATGCAAAATGTCTTCCCTTCCCCCCTCCTTCTTGCCAAAAATCTTTGAAAGAGGAATTTTAGAACTGGGAATGCTTTAGCACATGCTGTCTGCTGCCAGGCATCTGATCTCCAGATATTTGATAGAAAAGTAAGGTTTTAAACTGGGCATGGAAAGGAGACAAATGAGATGTACAGCAGCTGGCTTAAATAATGGTCTTGCCTCTCCTTATATCCTTATACAGGCAATAGCTAGGGTGTTTTTTTTTGTTATTGTTTGTTTGTTGTTTTTTTTAGAAAACAACTTCTTACTGAAGAAATTCTAGTTATGAAACATTTTGTCTGTAGAAGGGCAGGAATAAAGTAACATTAAGGTTATGGGAACTAAAAAGCAGAAAAAGTAATGTTTTTAGTAGAATTTTTTTCACCTCTAATCTAATGCACACCTTACAAATTTCATAAAAGAATACTTTTGATGTATGATCACCACAAGGATTAGTTACATCACTGGAAAATGGACTCACAGGTTAGATAAGAGCTATGGAGGAGTAGCATACTCCGTTTATGAAGAATCAGGCGTTCATTGCTGTCAGAGGCAAGAAATCATTCTTGAATGCATAAACACCACTGCAAGAATGGATGCTGTTTGCATGAGTTCTAACCGAGGGTAAGGGAAGGCTTTTGGCTGTCTTATTGCAGGCACGGCAATTCTGCAGTATTAAGCTTTTTTTCATAAATAAGAATGGCTTTGATGAGCAAGTGCTTTTACCATAGTTTTACAGTTTGGAAAATGAAGCCCAGACAGGTTATGTGACTTGTCCTAAGCCATGTGAGAAGAGTGGGGTTTCAGAGCTTTCTCTCACGAGGTTTAGGCTATGGTTGGTTCTACTTGCTGAACCAGCCTCTTCCTTTTGGTTCTTCCCAATACACATCACCTCCTTTCTGCCTCACACAAAGTCTGTTGAATCAGCTGGCCAAAATGAGAAGCGCTTCTATGTCATATTTCTTCCCATTGAAGTGATAGCAAAGGGAAACAGTCCTTACTCTAGTGAAATCAGAGGTAATTGGGAAGCAAGAGGATAGAGGATAAATGATCTGGAAAACATTGCCAAAGGTGTCTAAGTCTGGATCATGTCGAAGATTTCAAGTGCCTTCAGGAAATAAAAATAACTTGGAATCAGCCTTAAAAAAAGAAGCAGGGCAATGCAAATCAGCCATAACAGTTCAGTAGTTTTCCCCAGGCACCAACAAATCAATCAAGGGAGAGATTTTTAATTCTGCATATACAAAAAGCTTGGTCCTAGACTTCAATTTGCACAGTAGATATCCCTGATTAAAAAGGAGCCAAATGTTGTTGTGCTTCAGGAAGTGGGAGAATTAGGGATGCTTACTTTGGACGACAGTATAACCTTACAGTGTAGCCTATACAAGGAGAGATGCACAGCTGCATCTCCCCAGGAGCAGAGTACAGAATATGTTGTGAGTCAGAATCACAGTTCCTGCCTATCTTCCCTCCACCACCACACACTCCCTTTGCTCTGCTACAAAAGCCAATTACTTCATCTTTTTTTTTTTTCTTTTTTCTTGTTTCACAGAGCAGTTTACTCTCCCATGCTCCCAGCCAGCTACTTTGGCTAGCAAGGAAGGGGAGTGGGGTGAAGTTTGGTCTCTTTGCACTTCTGTCATCTTAACACCCCTTCTCCGCCCACTTCCTCCCAGCAGGGAGTATTGGGTGAGCAGCCCCTGCTCTCCTCAGTGCAGGCAGAGTTGCAATAAGCATGCTGAACTTGAATAGCCATGGGAGCTGAGTTGTAGGGGAGAGGGAGGGATACTTCTTTCTCTCTCTTGTACTCCTATCTGACTAGTTACTGGCCCTGGCAATGTGTGGTGAGTTTAACCCAGCAAACATATTCTGTACATATTCAGAGTTAAAGGCCCATGTTAAAATGATACTGGATATTACCAGTGCTAGAAACTGGGGGACCCATGTTCACTGAAACCTGTGAAAGGCCAGCATCTTCCTAACCTGATCTCAGTCCATTACTAGAAAATATGGAAAGGAGCCCATTGCAAAAACAAAACAAAACAATCACATCCTTAGGAACTCTGGGGAAGCAAACATATGTAGAAACTCTTTACTAAAGGTAAGAGGTCAGTCAATGTTTTGAGATAACTGGATGCGAAGGGGATAGTAAGTTCTTAGGCCTTTTTGACAGTGGGAACACAAAGACGTTTGCTGGGCTACAAGAAGGAGTGTAAGTTTTTCCCAAAGGAAGGCAACTTTACCTGTGGTTGACACTGATGAAAAGGCCACACATACTCAGGAAATATCTTACCCTCCCAGAAAAAGGCAAAAACATACACATAATCTCTTTTCTATCCCATGCTCCCATTTTCTCACTGTAAACCTACATCTCTGGGTCGAAAGCACATCAAGCCTCAGAAATTTCTTCCTTGACCATGTCATGAATGCCTCTCTCTTGTTGTTGTAAATACTGGGGGCACAGTCTGTGATTTCAAGCTTTCAGTTTAGCTTCAGTCTAGACAGAGTTGAGTGGAAAGCAGAGGAGAACATGGCAGGTGAAGACTGATGGATTCAAATCATCTGGAGTATGGGACTCAAATGTATGTGCAGAGGTAGGATTTACAAGGAAAATACTGTGTTAGAGTTATTTAGGAAAGATAGGAGATATTTTGGGACTGCTAGAAATTAAGTAAAATTGAAAATAATATCTATTTTAAATTATTAAATAGCATTATATTTGAAGACAATTTTGTATATGCAACTTTATGCAAAATTAAAGCTCAGAGGCCAAATTCTGCTTTCAGTCATGCAGAAAGCAAGTGACTGTAGTAGACTCAGTTGCATATAACTGAGGTCATAATCTGGCATAGTGTCTGAGCTGGCTCAGTTTTCTATTAAGCTAATGTCAGTAGTAGTAAGCTGTTATGAGGAAATCCAGTAGGGAATGGGTCAGGTGTTAATGTTTATAATCAACATGATTCCAAATAAATTGGAGGAATTAAAAAAAAATGCTGTGTTTTCTGTTTTAAGTTGCTTGTTCAGACTTAAAATAACTCTACTGACCTGAGTGATGCTGCTTAAGATTTATTGTTGTGTAAGTTAGGAGAGAATATGACTATGTGTTTAGAAGACCTTTCCATGTCAGATCTCTAGAAAAGTGAAGCAAGGAAGCATATGGAAAGTTCTGAAAGGCCTTCTTGTCCTCTTTTCTGTGTTCTATATGAATAAGCTGAAACCTAGATCTACATTTCTCCAAATTGATTCATTTCCCTTAAACTCGTGGAAAACTTGTGTGTGTGTGTGTTCTGATGGTCGACAGCTATGTGGGAAGAAGAAAATAACATTATTGTAAGAAAGGTGGCTAGTTTCTCTACACTCTAATGAAAGAAATACCTTAAAATGCAAGTAATCATCCCTCAAAAATATGTTGTAATTGCACTGCCTTCTTCCTACCAGGCAATTCTTCGCAAAGAAGGCAAATATTCATCCTTATGTGTGCTAAGGTGTCTTTGTATTAGGTGATGTAAGTCTTCACTGCTATGAATTCATCCATTCTGAGGCTGTGATTGAAATCTGTTTTCTCATACAGGTTGAAGATGAGAAGTTGCAATTTTGAAAATCTTTTCTGCCTTTTTTTTTTTTTTTTAACTTAGGTTAGTTCTTGCATCTGTCTTAGAGCAGTACTTTATAGGTTAGCACTTGATATATAATAATCAAAGAAGTACTGCACCTCTTTAGCCCAGTATGTAATGCAGGAGACAAGAATCTGAGAGCAGGCAAACATCCACTTTGTTTAAGAATTTGTTCAAGGAACTCAAGTACAGCAAGATAGGAACAGTCATGCTATCACAAAGTGTCTCATGACATTCTTGCCAGTGTCGTATTCTACAAAGACCAAGCCATGTGAACAGTTTCACAATGGGACATTTTTCCAGAAATGTAAAAAGAAGCAAAGTGTCCATTTTGTACTAAAAAAATTTCACACTCATAAAACTTCCAGTGAAAGCAATAGTGAATAAAAAGAATAAAAACTCTAAAACATTGCATATTGAAAAAAAATGCATAGCCATTAACATTTTATTACTTCTTTTCCTCTGTGCTCTGGGAAGGCAACATAGCAGCCTTTCTAATGAAAACAAAACAAACAAAATCCTACAAACTACACAGCTAGGAAGGGGGAGAAAAGAACAAATAATGCTCATTGTAATTTCCCTTCAGACTCCAGATAATGGTTGGCTACTCTTAATAAATGAATTTATAAATAAAGAGGAATTGTATTCCTTTTGATGCTTCTCTGGTTGGGAATTTCTTTATGTAGTTCCCTTTCGTTTTCTCTTTTGAAAAAATCGAAGCTCCTTGCTTTAGTTACTCTTTAGGGTAACTTGTTCCATATGTCACATAGCCTTTGTATGAAATAGTTTAGAGCAAATTCTCCTTACATCCCCGTGCCCTAATTTTAAGGTCTTACTGCTGTGAAGGACTAATCTGGATCAGTTTGACCAGACCCTTCTATTTAATAAATGTCATTTAACTCACAACATTTTTCCCCCTTTTCTGTAACAATAAACCCAACCAAATATTTATTTGTACGTGTTGCTATTATAAACTCCCTTAAATTCTAGAGCTAATTGAACAGTGCTCTCTGACTTAGTTCATTATTATACTAATTGATTTCATTCAAGTGCATTTTTAAAGTAATTGAACACAGAAGCTTATTATCTTATTTTTTCTTAGTTGCTTTTCTCTACAGTTGATGCCAAAGAGGATTTTTTTTGTTTGTTTGTTTAACAGTGGCTTTCCAAGTTTTGTTGTTGTTGTTGTTTTGTTTTGTTTTTATGCTTTGCATAACTTCTTTTCCTGGGCTGATACTCCATTTGATAGTTTTTTTTTTCCCTTTTTCTTTTTCTTGGAATAAATTGCATTTAACATCTTCACAAACATCATCTTCTTTATGCCTTCCCATGAGTCTTCTGTGTAAGAAAGGTATGTACTTAAAATTGTCCAGACTGTTCAATGTATTTACCAGCTAGTTCAACTTGGTGGTCCTTGTACCTCACCTCTAACACTAGTTTAGACTGGAGGAAACTCCATTGTGCAAACTAAGCACTAATTGTGTAATGATTAGTGCAAACTAAGCATGAATGACAAAAGAGGGCCATGCCCCTTCTAATTCTATTCCTCAAATATTCACATTCTTCAAATACTCAGATTTATATTCCTGCCCCAACACTTTTCTGTCTTTTCACTGGTTTAAATTGCTTGCTATCAACTGTGCATGTTCTACAGGTGGCAAAGAAATCAAATAAATGGTTTTAGAATAGACTGACTGGAAAAGCTACACCAGTTCATCTAAGAAATTTTGACTGAATCTATCTCAAAAAATGTATTGGTTTATAGCAGAACCATTCAGGGACTGCACTACTGACTCTCACCGTCAACACAACCATATGGGCACAAGTCTTTGACTCTCTGAATCTGTCACATGGCAAAAATGAATTTTACTCTTTTAGTCTGCTTTGCCTGTGGAATGTAGCTATTATCCATAAAAAGCATGAAAATGCCTCTGGCAGTGGTTGCCTACAAAAAGTACTAGGCTGATGAAGTCAGCTTGGCAAAAACTCAGCTGTAGGTCCAGGCCAGATGTATATTAGAGTTTTTCCTATATAGATCTTTGAAAATCTTACTGAGAGGTACAGATGAGCATGGGCTGTATCACTGCATAAGCCTCATGTGTTAGAGAGACTGCCAGAAATTGAGATGAGCTATGTGTTACTAAGACATGAAGAAAAACACTTCTGTTTTTGCCCCATTATCCATGTTTTTGCCTCAGGGTCTTTGTAGCACACAACTGCTATTTTGTTCTTTCTGCCACATCCCTGGCTCCTCCAGATGTCTACTCCATCAATAGTCCTGAGCAAGGGCAGAGAAAGTCCCTTTCTACTATCTCTGCAGAATGGCTTCTAGAGGAAAGTGTAGGATCTCAAAAACATGGGCCTCTCTTCCCATGCTGGTAAGCAGATATTCTCTAACTCCAGAGAAGTTCCTGAAAAACTTAGCTCCAGATACGCAAAGGAAGACAGGCTCTAAATGCAGAAAATTAAGCAAATTAACAGGGAGAAATTGAGATATGTACTTCTACTCCAGCTCCTGAACGGGTGTATAGTCGCTTACAGTTCTGCAAAGCAGAGATGGTGTTTTTTAAGGTGTATAAAAGAAACTGGTGTTAGAATCTTAGTTACCTGTACAGGAACTTTTCTGGTAGGGGGGGGGTAGTCTGACATCCCCTCAAACATGATTTCAGATGTACCATTTCTGTAGTGCTCAGGAATTCTGCAAGTAATGCTTTTGAATGCAAACTGATGCTCCGGCAAAGCTAAAGAGCAAGAAGTAAAAGTTTGCTTCAGAATCTCAGTTTTGAGTTCAGCATCCCAGGATACAGAGACCCTGTGCTTTTATTTAACACTTTAATTTTAACTGTGTAATGATCAGCACAAAAGGCTTTTTGGATATTTCTGTTCTGTACCATTATCTTGTTTTATTTCTACAGGACATTTGATGCAAAACACTTCATGGAGGCTGAGGAATTCTGTCTTGACACTCAGTAAAAGTGTCTACAGCAAACCTAACTTCTCTATGTAGAGTATAGGACCCTGTTAACCTGCTTAAACCCTGAAGAAAGCTTGCTTCACTGACCTGTCTTCTTTAACGTAATGTAACATTCTACAAATGTGTTTTACAAAAGTAGAATATGTATTTGAAAAAAAAAAAAAAGACAGAAAGAAAAAAAACCTACCAAATCAGAGTAAAGCCATGTACTCTGCTGATGAGGACAGTATAGGAACCTATATTGAGTAGAATTGTACATAGAGAGGAAAATTAAATCAAACATGTAAAACAGAACAAATAAACAAAGCAACTGTTAGTTTCCTCTTAGATCCAAGTCTTGGGACTGCAAAAGATCAAAAATGCTTTAAATCACCAGAGCATATTTCAGTTACAAAGATAAAATGAAAAGCTTTTTGAAACATTATTTAAAATTTAGAGGAGAGGAATCTCAAAAGCTGAAGGAGTCTCAAAGAACTAAAAGTTATGGCAAGAAAAAGCATGAGTCAATGTCAGAAAGTTTAGAAGTTGACCATCTGAAAATATTTTGCATTCACCAAATCAAAACTGCTTGCTTGACTTGAACGTTACAAGAAATAAACAACAACAATATTAAAATGTTTAGAAACACAAGTTGTCTATTTATTTGAAGTGAATAGGATTTCTATCCACATGGTTTGAGTTTGACTGGACTTCTCTGATTCATAATGCTTTCTGGAATTTGGGAAGTGTGGAATGCATGGTGTGGCTGCTGTTACAAAGTGAAAATCTCATCTGATTGTTAGATAGTAGCAAATCAATAGTCTGAAGAATAGTATCATTATGGTGGAATCATAAGAATTAATAATATTGTTCAAAAGACATGAGGGATAAGTATTTAAATGTCTTGGAAGTTCTTTTTGTCTGACAATACAGGCACCTAGATTTTGCCTAGATGGCCAGATAATAGCATAGGATCACTAATGTTTGCATCACTGTGAAGATCTGGCCCTTATCTGTAAGCACTGCAATGCTTTATGAAACAGTATCACCCACAGAAGAAAGAAAAACCTTGACTGTAAAACCATCATGCGCCAGGCAGGAAATGTTTCATGGTTTCATACCTGTACATTTTTTCACCAATTCTGAGACTCACTACTTTATTTCTTCATTAGAATTTTCTTTTAATTTATTAAAATTATCTCTTCTCCTCCCTCCTACCCTTCTTTGCTCTACTCCTAGCTGTCATCACTGTTCATGGTTTGAGTAAGCAAAATATATATTTACCAGTACAGCTTACTGTTGTGTTTGCTGGTATGTACTGCCTAAGGGCATGTCTGTGAATTGAACACCCAGCTACATCCTAAAATATACCCTCTTTAGCTGCATGCTAAAATATACCCTCTTCTCTTGTCAGCCTTTTACCTGCTCTGCCTTTTCATAAGCCATACATTAAAACTTTTCTTTTGGATTGTGAGATTTGTGGGATAAAGACTGACATCTTACTTCATGCCTGTATGTGAGCTCTGTCAGATCTACAGCACTAAACTTCCGGGTCCTATCATTCCTGGGCAGAGAAATCTGAATCTCCTGTCTTTACCAAACACAGCTTTGGCCTTTCCCCTGTTCTCTGAACCTACATGCTGGATTAACTGAGGTCATGGAACAGGAGAAACATCATGTGCCTGCATTGCAGCTGCGTATTTCACTTCATAGGATTGTGTGTGAAAGCAGCCTTACTAGATTTTATTTTCAACTGCAGCTGAATGCTATGGCCCTTCTCCTGACTGGATGTGTGCCCATCAGACAATCCCATAGCATCTTGGTTGCTTGCCAACCCCACATGCCAAAAGCATGTCCCCACTTCCTCTTCTCCTACATGATGAAGTCTGTGGGGTCTCATTCACTATGACTTAGAAATATTGTGTCTTACAGTCTTAGCGATGTGAAGCCAGAACCTGAAGAAGGCCTCCAGATGTTATTGCAATAGCAATAATAATTAAAAATATTCCATAATTAAATGAATAATGTACAATAATTTTAAAATCTAGCTTTTCATACAATAATAATAATTTTAAAAAAACTTGCAAATAAACATCTATAGTCTTATCAGAACTGTCCTTCAGCATCATGCAGACTGAAACTATCACTTTCCAAGAGCTCCTCACTTAAGTACTGTTGAGTCCAACTGAAAGCTGACAGTTCCCAGAAATTTTGCAGGAGTTCTTTCTTGTGTTCAACTAGTCAGAAAAAAAGTGTCTGGTGGTTAAGGTCACTAATCTGTGTTCAGTTCCTAACTCCCTTGGGAATTGCATTTATAAGTTTGGGAAACCCATTACGGACTTGTTTATGCTGCTAAAATTAGCCTCATGTTTTTCTGTAGCATTACTAATGAACATGTAGCTGCTGCAATGTTGTACCAATGAAGGCAAAGCATGTTAGTTTTAGTCTGAGATGTTTTTTGCTGAAGTTGACTCCTTGTACAGCTGAGGTGTTTGTATTGACTTCATTGTTGTCTTGACTGTGGGTAGCTAGAGTGCATTTACTGATTCTGAAGTAAAATAAAAATGCAGTTTTCTAAAGCTACTTTTCTACCTGTGAAATGAGAATGACAGTACTACTTAGCTTTGTCTCAAGTGTACGGTTAAGTACATCGTAAAAACTGCAAGACTATACTTGCTGTGGAAACGGTTGTGGGAAGTAAAGACAGCTCCTGTACCCAAGATTCCCTAGATTTCTTTGTGCATGGGCAAAAATATTTTTAGGTGTTTATATCTACTGTGTATTTTACTCATCTATTTCGCAAAAACTAATCAAAACCTAGGGAATACTTGCCACTATTTTCCTATATATGACATATCTATAATGAAGGCTTACATGAATATAGATGTAAATGACATTGCTGGATGCAAACAAGATGGACTCATGATTGATGTGGATGGTAATCAAGTGGTCTGTGCGCAGACTAACAGTGGTTGTGAGACCTCTCACTCCCTGTTCTCAGAGGGATACTAACTGTTTTTTGCTCCTGGTGTAGTAGATAACATAGTTCATCTTGTTTATGTAAACTGTGATACTGATTTTAAGTTTATCTAGACACTACTTTTTAAAAACAGTTCCTTATTTGATTTTACATAAGACCATGCAAAATCAATTTCAATTAAAACAAAATGTGACTTTCTTACATCACAAGAACTGTTCACATGACCACATGCAGAAACAACATATATTAACTCCTCGTTGTTGATTAGAAAATATTTTTGTGACCTCAGTAATATCAGAGTTTTCTTGGGAAGCTGCACCATGCAAAAATATATGTTTTTTTTGCTGTACGTAGCAAAAGATCACAGAGATGCACTAACTGAAATGTGAATCCAAGAATAAATGTAAATGTGTTGTATTCCTTTCAGTGAGTCATCTCCTCTAGAAACAAAAAGGAAGAACTAGCATCAAGGATAGGATTTTCAGAGCTGTCTAAACGTATTCACTCCTTCAATTGCCAAAAGTGTTCAGGACCTCACACATCTCAATAAATTACAAAAGAGTTCTGCAATATTCTGGCATGTGACAGTAACATCAGAGTTCAACCTGTCCTTTGATGGCCCTAGAAAAATGTCTCAAAGTTTTTAAACAGTACAGATATTTGAGAAGCATTAATGAGATGAGTGCTCTGCCTCTATGTTCTGGATCTAACATGTGGAGAACTCCTGCCACTACATTGTCTGAAAAAGATGCTGTTTTCCAGAAGCATGCAACTGGTAAAAAGGAGAATCCGATATGATATTCTGTACCCCTAACACTATGAGATTTGACATGTTAAGTTTGAGTATAACATTCTTCTACTGATAATTTTGTGCTACCAAACGCAAATATGTTTCTTGTTTAGTGTGTAGAAACACTAGAATACGTTTCAGAAAGATCTTTTCTCCAATTTTCACTCTAATTCCACTAGAGAAAGCACAAAAGTGGCTTCTAGTTATTGAAGTTATGCTTGTGAAGGAAAAAGGTATCACTATAAAAATGGACATACAGCAATGTATTACAAGTATGAATGGTGTCAAATGGTCATAGTTTTACTGGTCATGAAAGAAATCTGTCCCTGTTCTGTAATTCAGGATACATGTCTTACCTGGAGATTTTGCTCCTATGTTTTCTTCATTTTTTATTTCCTTTACATTTGTGGTTGATTTATAATAAGACAGCCAGAAACATGAACCATAAAATGCATACAATTTATGCAAAAATAATTCCAATTCACGAGCATTCATGCTTTTTTTTTTTGCTTTTTTTTTTTTTTTTTAATATACTTTTAGCAATTTGGGGGCTTCTAAACAAATAGTTGCACATAGAGTATGTAACGTATTTCAGGACCAATCCAGCTTCAAAAGAAATCAGTGGGAGTCTTCCTGTCTCCTTTTGGTGAGGTGGAATTGGACTGATAAAGCTGGAAGAAATATTGGGGAAAGCTTTTCGGACACTTAATCAAAATTACTAAATGAGTCAAGATGAAAATTCATGATCCCTCTGGTATTTCCTAATCCTTCGTATATTCAGTAATACAGTATGTCAAGATTCTGGAGACTGGAGTTTATCCTCTAAATCCACTATACCCACAGCTATACCAAACAGTGAGGACTGTCATATCATTCATATAAGTACTATGTCGAAGAGATGTTAGTTCTGGAAGCTGAATAGAGGGGTTCCTCGTGACTCCTCTGCCCTTTTGGTCCCTGATATTCCCAGACATGACTGCATCCAAGTTGTCTAGAATCACCAATTTGTTAATAGGTTAACTATCCAGTGTGAATGGATTTCTGCATACCACATTCATCCAAATTCTTAGGCTCAACTCTAGCTGCTGATACTTTTAAATACACCACTTCATATCATTCCTTTGAAAGCCTGGGAAGCCTTGAAATATATTTGGATCTAAAACCTTAACTGCCTCTAGATATATGAATACACTCATGATTCTTTTACCCTTCTTCTTCAAATCACCACTTTTTCCTTTTTTTTTTTCCCCAAAGTTAACATTCTCAGGCTGTATTTTTATTATTATTATTATTATTATTATTATTATTATTATTATTATTATTATTATTATTTTCTTCCAGTCCTCTCCCAGTAAAATGGACACTTTTTGACTGTCTATCACTCCTATTAGAGCTTGACTGCTGTAATGTCTGACTGGTGTCTGACCCACTTCGCACCCTTAAATTGTGCAGCAGGGACTTCTGAAATAACAAATCACAGTCTCATTTGCTTGACAGCCATTAGTTGTGACTAAACCATCATAGCAGCACAGAAGACAGTGTGGCACTGCAAGGATAGTGCTGCCTTATATTTGAACCATCTGGAGACTAAGGATTTTAACAGACACAAACAAAAGTTTTCTTTGAAAAGAAATACACTAGTCACTCCAAGAAGTTATCTTTTAAAGTAGTGCCCTGAGTCAGAAAACACAATCACTATGCCTTGCAAAGCTCAAAGAAAATAAGAGCTAAGTAAAAAGTAAAGTTAATTGAAGATGAGTACTGAAGGAAACCAGTATAAACAAGACAAAAAGGATGTAATTTTGCCATAAATAGATCATGTTAGTTACCTGTGAAACATGGGATTAGAAATTAGAGAGTGATTGATTAAGAATGAATATGTAGGCAACACTCATTGCTTAATATGTACTACATTTGCGATGTACTGTGCCTGTGCTGCGCTTAGGCATCCAGATAACAGGAGCCCCTAGGACCCCAAGAACCAGATCAAACCAACCTTATGGTTCAGACTTTGACCAAGGGCTCAGAGATAAGGAGGACTGTTCACAAAAGGACAAGATAAAGAATGTCAAACATGCAAGGCCTCGAGATAACAGGAGCCCCTCGGATCCCGAGAACTGGACCAAACCAACCTTATGGCCCAGGTTGTGACCAAGGCCTCAGAGAGCATGTGCAAGGAGATGAGGTGAAAAGTTCAACCCTAATGAAGACATCTTACTTCATCCTCACGACCCTCAGCGCCCACCACCAGAAGGCACTGCACAAGCGCAGACTGGAGG
>NC_137694.1:81314257-81337052 GCF_964034855.1 Anser brachyrhynchus
ATCCAACCTGGTCTTGAACACCTTCAGGGACAGGGCATCCACAGCCTCTCTGGGCAACCTGTTCCAGTGCTTCACCACCCTCTGAGTAAAGAATTTCCTCCTAACCTTTAATCTAAAACTCCCTTCTTTTAGTTTAAAACTATTCCCCCTTGTCCTGTCGTTATCTGACTCATCAAAAAAATTGCTCTCCATCTTTTTTGTAAACCCTCTTTAAGTACTGAAAAGCTGCAATGAGGTCACCCCAGAGTCTTCTCTTCTTTAGGCTAAACAGCCCCAGCTCCCTCAGCCTTTCTTCATAGGAGAGATGCTCCAGCCCTATGGTCAACTTCATGGCCCTACTCTGAGCCCATTCGAAAAGATCCACATCCTTCTTGTGCTGGGGGCCCCACACCGGGACACAGTACTCTGAGTGGGGCCTCACAAGTGCAGAGCAGGGTAGGCAATCACCTCCCTCGACCTACTGACCACTTCTCTGTTAATGCAGCCCAGGATGCCATTGGTCTTCTGGCCTGCAAGCACGCACTGCTGGCTAAAGTCAAAATGACAATTATGTTAATAAGTCAGAAAAAATTGTAGTCACAGAATCACAGAATGTTTGAGGTCTCGAGGCCACCCAGTCCAGGCCCTCTGTTCAAGCAGAGCCACCTAGGACCATGTCCAGACAGATTTTGAATTTTTACAAGGTGGGAAACTCCACAATGTCTCTGGGTAACCTGTTCCAGTGCTTGGTCACCTTTACAGTAAAAAGTGTTTCTTGATTTGCACAGGGAATCTCTTGTGCCTCAGTTGATTGCCTATTGCCTATTGATGCTTGGATTTTAAGAGATGGAGGCCAGAGAGATCTTTCTAATTGACACATAACAGACAAGATTCATTCCGACTGAAATTATTTGAAAGTTTTCTGTTCATGTGGATGAGTCATCTTATATCCCAAGATCTGAGTATATAGCAAATTAATTAAAAAAAATAATGAAAATAATATAATAAAAAAAAAAAAAAAGAAATTAACTTACCCCAAAGGCTAAAAGAAACAGAAATGAAAAAATGAAATGAATGAATGACAGAAGGCCCTATTAGGTAAAAACAAAACAAAACAAAAAAAACATAGTTTTAGAAATGTGTGTAGCAATAAAAATTAAGCAATGGAAGAGAACTTCAGCAATGTATTGATTATGAAATATTCCTTAAAGCATTTGTTCGAACTTTTTCAGATGTGATTACGATATGACATTGGCAGACCACTCCCTGACAAATTACTACCCCAAAATGTTTGTAATGCACACGTTTAACATCAAAGTCTGTATTCCATTGAAGTGATACTAATAGAACTTGGTGATCTAAAAAACAAATGAGCAAGCCGATCCAATTCTTTTCTAAGGAATCTGGAGTTTCTTCTGCGGCCAATATTAACTCCATAAACTGGCATTGCTGGCCCTTGACTTGAAGACTCTCATCCACTGTTATGGGATAGCTGGTCTTTAGTAGATAAAGTCCTATGGCAAGATCTCACACTATAATATATGATACAGTGTGCTTTCTTTCAGGTATTTCATTTTTATTTGGGATGCATACAATTGGGAGAAAATACATGCCCATACCCAGAGGAAAGAGTTGCATTTTTCAGATGCACTCCCTTCAACAACCATGTGAGAAGAGGAATTTACCATCTTGTGGCTGTGGACTAGTGCAAGTTCCTGCTTTTTTATCGGGGAAAGAGCCTGAGAGCTTTGATCCCAGTTTTCTCCAACAGCATGTTTATGAAATCTCAGGGTCTGCTAATGTCTCTAAAATAATTGTAGTAATCAAAAAGTCAGATATATTAGCACAAATAGAGTTATTTTTCAGTACCAGGACTTAGAAAAACACCCAGCACTGTTATAAACCTTTGAATTCAGTGGTTTTACAAATGCAGTATATAAGACAACTGTATGAACTGAGCTGTCTGCACTGAAAATCTTGGTCTAGAACATGATCAAGTGCTTCCAGTACATGATATATTTCAAAGAAAGAAACAACAAACAGAGATGAACAAACAAACAAACAAACAAACATAACCCCCCCCCCCACCACACACAAAAAAGAACAGATTTACCCTGTTTCTGAACTAGAAGGAAAGCAATCTTTGAATTATTTTGGAGCAAATAATTTGGAGCCAATTTTAGAGCAGAAAACATAACAATGAAATGATCATTGCTTTTCCAGAATTGCCCACCTCAGAGGCAGTCTGGACTGATCACCAGTAACCCCTAAATAATTGTTAAAATATATATGTAACCCCTAAATAATTGTTAAAATATATATGTAATCACAGAATAAACATAAAAATGTTCAGTGGAACAGAAATACTCTTTAGCAATATATGAATTGGTCTTCCTTGCATCCTCCTGTGCCTTTTTAGACTCTTTTATTAAGGAAAAAAGAAAAAAATGCATGATCACATTGCCTGCTAATCCCCACCAGTAATTTCTAAATCTGCAAGTCTATTTTAACCAAATCTGGAAGGGGTAAAAAATTTTCATAAATATTAAGTTCTTATAATTTTCATGATAAGTGGCAGAAGAAGACACCCATGTTATTATCTTTCTCATAAAGAACAAAATGTTGTAAGTTCAGTAGCTTCTTATCCTCTCTATTAGCATACACAGAGGTCAAATAACAAAAATACATGCTGTCTCTTTCTAAGCTAGTAGTCAGAGAAAAGGAAAAGAGAAAAGAAGCCATGTAGGTGTTTAAAGGACAGGGAGGTGAGAGCAGGAGAGCTAGAGGAAGCTGAGGTATTGCAGAATTGAAGGAATTAATCTCAGGGAAGGACTACTAGCACAGGGCACAAGCTCATAAGAAACTAGGCTTCATTCATGTAGTTGCCATCAAGACACTTGTTTTGGTTTAGTCTTTGTTACTTGGAAAATAGTTTCTGTTAAACTCAAAACCAAACACTCATGTCAGGACTGGATTATATGCACTTGGACTTGCTGGTAAATCCACAGCTCACTTTAAATTCACACTGTAGGCTTTACAATAAAGCAATCTTTTTGCATGTAAAAGAATGTTTACTCTGTGAGAACAAAATATTGCCAAGAACAAGTTTAAAGGAAAACTATTACAGTCTTGATTGTGGATAACTTATGTTAATTCTGTAGCAAAGACATAACCATTATACTAAATTTGTCTGAAGGATAATATCTAGGAGGCAAGACAGCAAGGGTCAGAGTTACTAAAAGCCTTTCATGGAGTGGGAAGGCAAGTAAACAGAATACTTAAATCATCATATAGACAGTGCTTGATGAAATATTCATGTTTTGTATATTAAATAACATACTTAATTGCTCAGTCTAGTATCAACATCAGTTGGGAGCCTGGAAGTTCTACCTGCTTTCAAGCCATTGAATAACACCAATTTCACATATTCAGAGTACAGATTTAAATATAATTTAATTGAGGAAAACTGGAAGTATAAGACCTGTCCTGAGGGGTGTCTTTCCCTATAATTGTTTAGGATTATTTTGCAAAGGATGTTTCATTGTCAGCATTGGTTTTAATAATGAGACATAATTAAATTTTCTACTTCTCTAATACAGTGGGACTCTGAATTTGAAACGTAGCAAGCCTCTTCCCTTTCTAGACAAGGAGGTGTCTGCATGCATAAAAACTTCTACCTGCTTGCATTCTTATAAGAACTATAAAATTATGCACATAAATGAAATGTGAAAATGGCTAAACATCTAATAAAGATGGGAGTATGTGAAGGATATGTGTCCATCTGCTAAAAAACATGATTACAATTATGGAGTTTCTCTCTTTAAAATTTGTTCCTGCCAGGAAATAAAGGAAGTTATAAGTGAGCTAAAGAAAAAATAATGATTAGAAACACCCATTCCCTGAAGAAGTAATTGTTAAAGGCATTTTTTATATTCATTCTTAGAACTGTACTTTTAAGATTTCTGCTACAAATTGTGTTGTTGCAGCAGTGTGCTGTTAGTATTAACAGTTCATCCCACAACAATGTTCATAGCCTTTCCTTAAAAAAAAATAATAATAATAAAATATTTTTTTAAAAAAATAATGGGGGTGAGGTTAAACAGTTAAAGTCTGGTTTAATTGAAAGCAACTTTGAAAGGGCTGAAATTGACAGACAGTTGCTTTGGTTTTGTTCTCTCACTTTATACTGAAATGGCATCACTGATTCCAGACATGGTTAAATCTATCAGAAACAAGCTGAATTTCTTGAAAAAGCACAAAAGAACCTTAATGTGTTGGAGGGGGCAAATAATTCTAGCAGTGCCAACAAGGAGGGAAACACTAATGCAAATCAGCAATTAGTGTTTTTATCACCTGATTAGCTTCACTTGTTCTTAATATGATAAAATGACACAGTAGTGATACTACTGATGCTAGTATCACCTACAGCACTCTTCAATAGAAGAGCAGTGAGAGGGGGGAATTTTCCATGCCCTCTTTCCACTTCATCCCATCACCAAATAAAACAGCATAGGTGACATTCATAAGATATGAGTTTATGATTCTGGTTTTGAGAAGCTCAGTGACTCTTCTCCACAAGTAGAGGCAAATACAGCAGAGATTCTACCTGCAGCAATACAGCCACTCAGCGTTGCAGTGAGGTGGTGTGGTTTACTTTCCTTCTCTAAAATCTAATTGTGGATTAAAACAATCTCAGAACTATGCACTAAAGGTTAAGTTTTGGTAGACAGCTGCTTTCAGTAATTCAAGAAATAGAAACAGATGAAATTTCCTTATTGTGCTCATGTAATACAATGGTTCTGTACAATTAAATTACGTACTCCATCAGATATTTATGATTTGGCAATACTTTTTCTCATTTTCACCATTAAACCTTAAATAGTAACAATAGATATTTCAGTCCATGTGATTTCTATCATATGAAATATTTAGTTTTGATTTTCCTAACAAAATAAAGTTGTTTTATTTTCCTAACATCAGTAACAAATTACATAGCTATTTTCTGTGTACAGCATTCTATTTTACCAATGTTATACCCAGACACAGTTCTTCCTTGTGGACTGAGCCCCCGAAGGATAACATCTCCAACAGCTGCTGTATTAACATCCCTCAGTGATGTTAATCACTGATGGTGAATCATGACTCTAGGCTGATGTGGTGCACTATTACAGATGTAGTTCTGAACTCCAAGGCAGACATTCTTTTTCTGTGCCTCTAAAACAGTTTAGAAAGTACTGATTTTAACCAATAAAATCTAGTTACAATTTCCATCTTTCTGAAAGAGGAAAGTAGAGGTCCCTTTTCACTGAATTCCTTCCTCATTCCGAGTTCTGCCTAACCACCATCAACACACAAAGTATTGTAGCAGGAGAAAAAGAGTATACATAGAATCCCAAGAACAGAAAGAAGATGAGTAAGGAAACAGAGATGCTAGAAGTCCCCAAATAGCTTAACCTTTCCTGACGTCAAGGAGCAGAAATTCAAGCAAGATTTTTTTTTTTTTTTCGCAAGCTAAGGAATGCTATTGAAAAAGAATATGAGCAGCAATAATTATATCTTTTATGTCTTGGGGACGTGGTTAGAAGCCCTTAATGGTCTTAAGAGGAACAGCAAAGCAGTTACCAGACTGATAAAGAATGAAGGAAACTTTTGAAAGCGTCAACATCATATAAAGAATAAAAAAGGAGAAAAAACTTTTTTTTTTTTTTTTGTAATACAACATGTTTAAAATTTCTTCAATCAAACAAGCAATTTCAAGGGATCTTTTGGACCCTATCTGTTCAGACAGTGAAAAAAAAATATGTTATAAACTCCTGATATATATTTATGAAGCAAAACAAAAACAAACAAACAACAATAACAACAAAAAACTATGAAAAATCGCTAGGCTGCACACTCGAAACAAACAAAAAAAATTGCATGTTTTTTAGGAAAAGGAAAAGAAGGCCACGGCTGACTGCCTGGTTTACCAAACCAAAAACCCATCAAAACATAAAGACACAGGAGAAAATTGAGGACTACAAGCAAAAATAGACAAAAGTCAATCAGAGCCAACTTGTAAAATCAGTATAGAGGATTGCATTATATATGGAAAAAGTATCAGAAAAAAATTGTAAAGAAATGTTTTGCAACTAAGAAATTTTGTAAAGAATTGTTCTGCAAAAAAAATGGCAAAACAGGCCTGATGATATTTATCAAGAAATTCAGTGTGTATGCATTCTGCATGGTTGAAAAGTAAAAGAATTCTTGGCTGGAGCTGTTGAAAAGCTTTTTATATATATTATCTGGAATATCACATTGAATCCACATTACAAATTTTCTGATATAAATTGTGCTTCTTTGTGAAAGTTAAAATGAAGCTTAAATGATGGGAAAGCATTTAAAGAGACATCTAGGAGTATTATATGACAGATGGTGTTTTATTCTAAGTTTGTCCCTAAATTTAAGGTAAGAATGACTGGATTGTTCCCTTTCTCCCTCCCTCCCTCCCTCCCTCCCTCCCTCCCTCCCTCCCTCCCTCCCTCTGTCCCTCCCTCCCTCCCTCCCTCCCTCCCTTCCTTCCTTCCTTCCTTCCTTCCTTCCTTCCTTCCTTCCTTCCTTCCTTCCTTCCTTCCTTCCTTCTTTCCTTCCTTCCAAGATGGAATTCACAAGCTCAGATTCATGATCCAAGGTTGCCAAAGGCTGTTTATTCAGGGGGGAAGTTATATTTTGGGGGGTCTGTATTACCAGTCTTATTAGTATGTGAAGGGAATATTACTTGCTAAAATGTCATTCAATGGAGAGTTTAAAACAAGAATACCTGCTTAAGTAACTATAAGATTAAAACCAAAAGCATTAAAAATTCTTAAAATTATCATGCAAAAATCAAACAGAAAATCTACTTAAGTAAAGGTAATGAGATCTGCAGTGTTGTTATATGTGCAGTCAATACACATATACATATACACATGTACAAATATGTGGGTATACAATATATATAATGTGTAAGTAATTTCTAATATTGAAAGCAGAGGAGACAGTGGATCACACACCATCCAGAGCCAAATGAGAATTATGAAGGGATTTTTGTCTGCTGATTTTCCACTGAAAAGAAGATTTAGAGGTGCTATATCTCCATTTCAAATTGGTATAAGAACAAGGCCCAAATTACCCATAAATAAATTCTAACTAGTATTATATAAAAAGGTTATGACAAAGCTAATGGAATTTAACAGGAAGCCAGAATGCCATGTTAAATATAGTGTAGGAAAGACCAAGGCAGAGAATTTCCTTTGGTACCAGAGGTAAACCTTCAAACTGATTTCTTTTCACTTTCTGAGAATGAATGTGTAGTTTTCAAGATGAACAATTAGATGAGAGAAAAATACTGAAAAAAACTTTCCAAAATAATTTATCTTCAACATAATTTAGCCCTTGTAAGGCCTAGATTTTGATTTTGATAACTGGCAAAGATGGGCTGGTGCTGAGCAAACTTGACACCTGCCCCTTTTAACACTAATCTTTTGATCTTTCCAGATGGCAGAGTTTACTTCTCTTCCCATCTGCTCCTTTCAAGTAAGAACAAGAAAGGAAAAAGGGAAATTGCTAAAACATTTCATGACTTTTAGAAGGATCTTTGAGCTTCTTTTCATGTCATTTATTCTTTACCTGTGAAGTATAGTGGTGACACCTATGATTTTTTGCCGTAGTCAAAAGGTATACTCTGGCTTTTGTTTTCCAAGTTTTGCCTGAGATAATCCATCTGAATGAAATAAATGGATGAAAACATGGAAAGAGATGGAGTCATTATGTCAATATATACTTTCAGAAAGAGTAAACAAAACCAACAAACAGAAGTGACATCAGGTTACTGATAGATAACATTTAATGCCACCTAGTAGTAGACAAGTCAGAGCAGAATTTCAGATGAAAATTTGCTAGTCCAGATTCGGAAAACTGTTTCTACATGGAAAAAATACTTTGTGCAGAGGCAACAGCCCTCATCTCCCTGGCTATTTGCAATAGTTTCTGTGTTGAGTTCTCAGGGCTTGACTCTGGTCTAATTTTTCATTGACACAGAATGAACTAACTCCCTGAGGCTTCATTGGTCTTCTCCCATGTAAGTGGGGTCAGAATTAGACATCTGTTAAGCTAGTTATCTCCAGAGACAGCCACCGACTACTCAAATAATTAAATAAATAAAAATTAACAGAGGAATGATAGAAGCTGATGGATGGGAAAAGGTAGCAAACAAACAAACAAACAACAGCAGTAACAAAAAGCTTGAAATCTGTCAATGGAAATCTGCCAGGTAACTAAAAAATTATATTGGATGCTACTTTGTAATCTGTAAATTTTCTCCTGTTACCATAAAATGTCAGGTAATCTGGAGAAAATTTAAAAAGCAATTAGAATAAAGAAGTCTCTAGGAATCCATTTATGAATTAAAATTACAATAATCAATTTTATGGACTTGAACATCTTAAATAGCAAGAAGCTGTTTGTACCTTTCTTTTGGCACTGTATTCTTAGATTTCTGCCTCCATCCATTCTGAAAGAGCACATTGTCCTGAGGACACCAGAATAAGGCTGTGGTTTAGTTAGCCTTTTCTAGTGCCCCATCAAACAGTTTGAATACCTGAGAGGAACCTCAGTGTGTTTGTGTGGACATGACAGAGCAGACAGCTGTCTTCTAGATGGCAAAGCACTGTGCCTCCAATTTAGATATCAGAGGATGCTGGCTCATAAAGTGCTTTCTCTTCTGCTCCACCTGAGCTTCTTTACACATGGGAGTGCCTTAACACAAGCCTTGTAAATCAAGTTTTTGAGGGATCTACAGAGTGCCTCTAGGGAACATGTTTCTGGAAAGATTTGCAATGCCATTCAAGCAGAAATAAGTCTGGTTATGTAAGTGCAGTTTTGCTCAGGATCAGGGAGGTCTTCCATAGCATGGTGCTGCATTATGCAGACATGCAAGTTTGTATAATGCTACTTTGGGGATCTCTGTCCAGGCTGCAGTTGATACATACATCAGTTGATGCATACATCAGGCATACATCAGAGATGCCACTAAGCCTTTTTCTTGAAAAAGAGCTATTTTCCAATAACACCTTATTTATTAAAATACTTCTTATATTCAACAGTGATAATCTTTATTTTCTCTTCTTTCTTGAATAACAACATCATTTAAAAAAAAATGGCCACAGGAAGTTAACTAATGAAAAAACAAAATTGAAAACAAAGCTTGACTCTAAAATTATCCTGTGCTAGGCCATCCTACTGCTACCAGAACTGCACTGTTGCTAATAACTTTTATGTAGAAAAGGACTCAATACTGTTGGAATGAATGACGCTAAAGTTGGATAGGGGATGGTAGCAGTTTTTTAGTGGAATGATGGAAGCCCAGTCACTTGAATGGAAAATCAGACATAACAGAGCTTTGAAGAGTATGTCACCTGGCTGGTTTGGATTTTTGGACCACAAAACGTAGTAGGACATATTAGACTGCATTAGGAGATAGATTTTGTTGTTTTTAATTCTCCAGTTCTGAGGGATTCACACGTGACCTTCCAACTCCAGCAGCTTTCAGTGTTCCCTGTGAGGGCACAGTTTATATCATGCCCTGGGATGCTCAAGATCAATTGGTTTCACTTACTTTTTCCCTGTGTTTGTAAGTACCAGTTTTCTGGGCTGTGGATGGCTGGTGTCTCTAGCAGACAATAAATGGGTCAACAAACCAACAAAAAGATAGGGTTTTTTTTGTCCAAGAGGGAAACCTGACAGGTTTTTAAACTTTGGTGTTCAAGGGGACTGAGATGAAACTGAACAGTATCTGGGGAATTATTTGTTTCTGAGAAACTGGCAAATTCCAGCAAAGAAATGGTTTTGCTACATTTTTTTCAGTCAACTATACCAGTTGTCTTATATGGACATATTCTCCTTCCCTCTCTGATTTCTATGATTCAGCATACTCAAATGCTTTGCATGTTCATTGGTGGCTTTAAAAAATAAACATCAAAAATCATATTTAAGGTTTGGTTAGAAACTCACTAATTTTAGTAGGATCGTCAGCACCTGAGGTCAGAATTTGGCCTGTAATCAGTGGCATTTCAGCATTTGCTCATTTGTGGAGTCCTGCTTCTACAATGCTATTGTAAATAGAAATAAATGCATTAATTTGAGATGCTGTTGTCAAAACTTTGTCATCAGAAACTGAGTCAGTAAAGGCACAATCTGAGCCTGAGACACTGAGAAAGATTAAGGTAAAGAAATGAACTCACCAAAGAGGAACTAAACCAAACAGGTTTGCTTAAGGATGGTTCAAATTACATCAAACTCTGAAATTCACCTGCTGCCATTTCAAATGGAACAAGTCAAATAAGAACAAATTGGAGAGGGGAAAAAAAAAAAAAAAGGGAACAGGAAGTGATAGTTGTCACAGGAGAAAGACAGAAAATAAATGCGAAAAATTAGAATATTACACTGGACTTTAAAAACATATATGTTTCTCCAAAATGCAAAATCTTCCGAGGGAGACTGCTCCCTGTCCTAACAGATGTGAAAAGCAGCTTTAGCTTCTGAGGGCAAGATTTCAATTTATGAAGATTTTGTTTGTTTGTTTATTTATTTAAAAACAGGCAATAAACAAACAAACTCATATTCTAGTAATATTTAGATAGCTTTACTTCTAGGGAAGCCTGTAATTGTTACTCTTTCAACATAAAGCTTAAACATTATCATTTGTCTCAAACTTAAAAAGACAGTTTGAATACAGAAAATGTACACCCTGGAAGACAGACTTTATAAGGCAATGATTCCTAAATGTGTTTTGATATGGTAAGATATTTGCTGTCTCTCTCAAAAAGAGTATCACTGAGTTAGATTGACTGTTGCAAATCACACTTATTATACAGAATCAGACAGAATCTACCAGTACACAGTCTTTCCAGGATTTACTTTCAGGTGGGACCTATACTGATAAATAAAGCAGGGCCAAAGCACGTGGTCGAACACTGGCACACAAAGCCTTCTTCATGTATGTATGTGTCTTTACATGAAGATACAATGCAAAAGAACTGCGAAATGTGGTACCATTAGTACCACATATCATTGTGCCTGAGCAGAATGTGTGACTCTTATTTAAGACACAGACTTGTAAAGTGTAACTACTCGCATTCTTATTTACATGTCCATGAATATTTAAGAGAGTTATAACTTTTGGGACTTCGAGATCCTCATAGTTTGTATTAATTATGCTTCTATTGCTATCAACATTAAAAATTCTGTTCACTTCAAAGAAAGAAATATCAACTCTGTTTTTGAAAAACCTGCCTTCTGGACCTTAGGACCATCAGGTTCAAAAATCTGATAGTCCTTGTTTGTACTAATACCAAGAGCTTTTAATTACAGATGCTTTGGTCTTTGTCTGAAGAAGCTGCCAGGTAGTCCCTGTGAAAAGGATACGCTTTATAATAACACTCATTCTTTGTCAGACAAAAATTTCTTTTCCATAATTTTTTGAAAAATAAGTTTATTTTGTACACAGTTTTGAGGGCTCTCACTTCTCACTTGTTAGCACAAGTCAGCTGTTACCGCTCTGTTACAAAAGAAGTTTTTGGTGCTTAAGAGCAAATTGAAAGTAGAGGGCAAGTAGATGGGACACATGGGGGTGGTTAGGAAAGACTAGGTGGGAGTAACATGATGGAGCCTGGTCTGTGAACAGATACTGCTTTTGTGAATGACAGAGCTGAGGTGGAGAAGAAGTTACTCTGCACACTAACATGATGACAAGATGCCTGACTTCCTGTCAGGAAAGTGGGCAGAAGTTTATAATAAAATTTACACAATCATAGAATTATAGAATGGTTTGGGTTGGAAGGGAGCTTAAACATCATCTAATACCACCCCCCTGACACAGGCAGGGATACCTTCCACTATACCAGGTTGCCCCATGCAACCTGGCCTTGAACACTTCAAGGAATGGGGCATCCACAGCTTCTCTGGGCAACCTGTTCCTGTGCCTCACCACCCTCTGAGTAAAAAATTCTTTGTAATATCTAATCTAAATCTACCCTCTTTCAGTTTAAAGCCATTACTCCTTGTCCTAGCACTACACTGCATGATAAAGAGTCCCTCCTTTGCTTTCATGTAGGCCCCCTTTAGGTATTGGAGGGCCATTATAAGGTCTCCCTGGAGCCTTCTCTTCTCCAAGTTCTCATCTTGTCTTTATAGGATGGGTGCTTCAGCCCCTTGATCATCTTTGTGGCCCTCCTCTGGACTCATTCTAATACTTCCATGCTCTTCTTGAGCTGAGTACCCCAGAGCAGAACACAGTATTCCATGAGAGCAGAGTAGAGGGGAGCAATCACTTCCCTTGGCCTGCTGGCCAAGCTTCTTTTGATACAGCCCAGGATACAGCTGGCTTTCTGGGCCACAGGTGCAGATTGCAGGCTCATGTCAAGCTTCTCATCAACCACCACCCTCAAGTCCTTCTCATCAGGGCTGCTTTCAATCCATTCTCTGCCCAGCCTGTATTTGTGCTTGAAATTCCAAGTGGGGCAATGAGTTGGCCGATGCAACAAAGAACTATTGTAGTAGCAGTCCTACATGACCTAAAAGGAGGGCAAAGAGAGTGCTAGGAAGGCCAGTAAGAGGAGTATGAAGAAATTGGATGCAGTGTTTTCACAGTGAAGTCACATATTGAACCTTCCTCTTCCATTTCCATACACACACACTCCCTGCACGTATATATATTCAGTTTATAAGTGTCTTATATCAACTCTGCAAAACAAACCTGACCTGAAAATTGGATGTAAGCCATAAAGCAGGATATTGGAAAATGAAAATTATCAAGGCTGAGGTATCACTCTTTTCAGTTGTTTCACTGAACATTCTGAACATATTAAGGGGTAAAGCTGCCAAGAAGTAGTACAGTAGAAAAGGAACGTACTGCAAATATGTAGAAAGGATGGAAAAGATAAGGAAAAAAAAAGTTACATAGAGGGATAGAAAGTGGCTAGAAAAATGGGCAGAAAATAAGAGACTTAGAATGGAAAAGCCCATGATAATAAGTCTAGGGAAAATCAGTTCAAAACACCTATATTAGATTTTAGGGAAGAAGTTGGAAATTTGTAATATCAAAAATTAGTTTGATTTAAACAATAAATTAGTGCTGGATTTATTACAGAGTGGTTATTTTGTAGTAGAAGAGAGAAGAAAACTGAAGAGTGCAAAAATATAATTACAGCAAGCATACACATGCATAGTGGTATGTGCAGACAGACATGAAAGAGATCTGGTTTTTGAATATCACCTTTAGTCCAGGACATTCTAGTGTTACCACAGAATCACAGAATCACACAGAATCATCTAGGTTGGAAGAAATCTCCAAGATCACCTAGTCCAACCTCTGACCTAACACTAACAAGTTCTCCACTAAACCATATCACTAAGCTCTACGTCTAGAAGTCTTTTAAAGACCTCCAGGGATGGTGACTCAACCACTTCCCTGGGCAGCCCATTCCAATGCCTAACAATCCTTTCAGTAAAGAAGTTCTTCCTAATATACAACCTAAACCTCCCCTGGTGTAACATTAGCGCATTCCCCCTCGTCCTGTCACCAGGCACGTGGGAGAACAGACCAACCCCCACCACGCTATAGCCTCCTTTAAGGTATCTACAGAGTGCAAGAAGGTCGCCCCTGAGTTTCCTCTTCTCCAGGCTGAACAATCCCAGCTCCCTCAGCCACTCCTCGTAAGACTTGTTCTCCAGACCCCTCACCAGCTTCGTTGCCCTCCTCTGGACTCGCTCGAGCACCCCGATGTCCTTCTTGTAGCGAGGGGCCCAAAACTGAACACAGTACTCGAGGTGCGGCCTCATCAGAGCCAATGAAGTAGTGGATAAAATTAAGAGAAACCAGAAATCTGAAATAACTATACTTAAGAAAAGGAAGGAAGGAAGGAAGGAAGGAAGGAAGGAAGGAAGGAAGGAAGGAAGGAAGGAAGGAAGGAAGGAAGGAAGGAAGGAAGGAAGGAAGGAAGGAAGGAAGGAAGGAAGGAAGGAAGGAAGGAAGGAAGGAAGGGAGGGAGGGAGGGAGGGAGGGAGGGAGGGAGGGAATGAATCATATGAACTCTGTAAATCAAAGAATGGGATTAAACAAAGAGCGACAACCAGTGTCAAGTGTTTGAGGAGTTTATTAAACAGTAAAAAAAAAAAAGGCGAGAGAAAGCTTGCTGAAGATATTGGGGGATCTAAGCGGGAAAACATGCAAGAATCAATAAATAACAAAGAAAAACTATCCTTACATGAAGATTTATAAGGTTGTGGAGTTATCTGCATCATCTATTTGGAAAGTCAGCCATGTAGACTATAATTGTACAAATTGTTTGAGAAATGAGTGAACTTATCATAGGAGCTCAAAACAATGAACCAAATAGATCTTTTCTAACTCTTGAATGTACAAACCCAGGAAAAATCCCAGCATATGAATTCTCATTTCCCTCTTAATGTCCATATTTTTGTTACCTAATCCAGCGCAGTTTCCCTTTTGCTAAGAACTTTGTTTATGCTGCTACCATGCAGTTGGTTTTTTGCACACCACTTACATGCTAGGAATGGGTAGGGAAATGTGGGGAATGGTAGAGGGAGGACATACACAGACACGTTTCCATGTTCTTCCAAAGCGTTTCTTAAATATTTTCACTGTAGCCTTTGCATCTAAGTTTGTTTTTGTTTTTGTTTTTGTTTTTGACTCAGATGACTATACAGTGGCTATTTGATTCCCCTAAGGCATGGTTTCTATCATTATCGCAGTATTTCTGAAACCAAGCCCATCACACATCTCAGCATCTAGTGGTACTACAAGTTTACCTCAAAGAGAGCATACTGGGAAAACTGGTTAAATGTCTACAGTGGATTTATGAGATCTGTCTTTTATAGCTGAAAGCCATAACATCTGGTCTTGGTTTTGAACAGAAACCAAATACTGCCCAAATCCCATCTCTTAAGAGAACAAAAGTTGTTTTCGTCTTGCAAGTGTGCTTGTTCACCTCCTGGCTGAGGCAGAAGCCACAGGAGAGGATGCTATCTTAGAACTTGTCTAACCACAGAGTTATTCAGAAGCAGCTGTTGGGTTTAAATTTCACACTCACAACCTGAATTCACTTCTGAGTATAGAAAAGCCTTTAAACATTCATGTATAGTACAATGTAATCTTCCTTCTGTAACCCTTTGGTTCAATGTCAGTTAGCTGTAACGATACTGACTTCTGGCAAATGCGGGTGAAGAAATATGTTTCTCAGTTAGTGAGATTAACAGTGTCTTACTTGTTAACACAGCTAATGTAAGATACAACATTTAATATCTATAGTAGAGATAAACCCAAAACAAAAGAGTTTAGTGCTGGAAGGTGTGAAAGAGGAACTGGGAAACAGCACATTTATTGTTGGTGTTCCACAATGGGGAACACATGCAGCTGAAGCACAGAAAATGTTGGAGGAGTGCTGTAAGTCTTACGCAGTAGGATGCAATCCTCCAAGAATATTTTCACCACCTCTAGTACAGGCTTGTAACAGATAACACAAATGGAGCTTGTTCTATGCAATCTTTATATTTACATGGTTAGGCGGGTGGTTACTCCCTCAAAAGTATAGACAGAGTGGTAATGAGTCATGCACTCTGTTTTTCTGACACTGCTTGATGTGAATGTGGAACTAAATGCCACCCTTGTCAAGTGCATTGAAATGCAACCAATACATTGCTTCTCTGACCTGATCCAACACAGCACTGTCTTCACCCACACACATTTTCATCACCGCATATTTCCACAGAGGGAAATTTCAAACACAAACTTAGAAGTCAGACTAGGAAACAGCTCTGTCTGTGTGTGAAGAGGTGGGGAACACAGAGGTTGAGAAAGATGAGACGGAGAACTATATGGTCTTGTTCTGATCTTTCCAGATGCTTTCTGTCTTAAGAGAACAGGGGCTTTAGGGCCACCATGCTGATCTTGCTCACACCGCAAGAGGTTTGTACCATGCGAAGAAGACTCTTAGCTGAATTGGATTTTATTTATTTATTTTTTTATTTCCAAGGAAGCACAGTCTTCCTTGAGGCTTTCTGTAGAAGAAAGTCCTCTATCTTACGTACTTAGGAACTGTGATACAATCAGGAAAATAGCTCTGTATATTCCCTCCAACACTTGTTTCACAACCTTGAAACTACTTCATATCCACCCTTACCACTTCTCTCTTCACACGCACTTCCCATCTGTCCCCTCAGAAAGTGACTGATCCCCACATCCCCCACCGACAGATGTACAGAGATGGCTGTCTCCCACACAGAAACAGCTGCCATCTACCTCTGTCATCCCTACCCACACACTTCTTTCCACTGTCTGCTCCTAGTCACTCTCCCCATGGGGAGACACACACATAGCCCAGAACGAGCAGACATCTGCGGGGACACCCAGATGTTCCAACCGTTGCAGACAGATTTCACTGGTTCTTTCATGACTACAAAAGAGTTCAGGAGGACACAAATATTCCACGTTCCTCACATTTGAACACAGCTCAGCCACTCATGCTTTGAACCCCTTCCTGTGACAACCCAGCACTAATTGTACCCATCAATCCCTTTCCCTTTTCCCAGCCAGCTGGCAGGTTGATGCCACCATTTGCTTTTCATTTTCTCGGCGGTTAAGTGAGGAGGAAGCATGTGGTGGAAGGCCAGGGCTTTGCCCTGGGCTTCACTGGTGGCAGTGGCTGAGCAGGCTGTAGTCTGTGATTTCAGCACTGCTGAACCCTGGTGGCCATGGCCACTGGCTGCAGTCACACGTCTCCCCCTCATAGAAAATGGCTTCATCGTCCCATCTGCACATGACCTGACCTGAAGAGAAGCTCACCACCACCAGGCAGCGAGGAAAGGACCAGGTCCAGCCACTGCCTGGACAAATTATTCAGCTGTTGAGCTACAACAGGACTCTGCAGTGGGATATCTACATGTAAAGTCAGACAACTGGTTCCCAACAGGGCACATGGCTGTTAGTTAAGTATTCACATGCCTATTCGTTAATTTTACAGACCAACTCCTTTTTTTTTTTTTCCTTCCCCCCCCCCCCCCCCCTTTTTTTTTTTCCCCGGGAATTGATCCTTGGAATAAACCAGAAAGGAATCTGTGGACTTTCATGTGAATGATGCTGTATAAGGTCTGGGCCCAGAGGTTTCAACCTTCCAGCCCAGTGGTGCTGTGTGGTTGGGCTGTCTTGGCCCAGTGCAAAACTGGCAGGATTAGTTCCAACCTCCTGTTCATCTATGGATGTAAATGAGTATTTTCCTACCCAGTCTATGACAGTGCCCAAAAAGCTCTAGGCAAACTGGACAATTTGAGAACAGATGTTGTCAATTTATATGATTGTTTTGAAAGGAAAGACATCTTTAGTATTTCTCTCTCACACCCAAGATGTATCCTGTTTACAACCTTCAGCCAGCTACATATTACTCCGGTACAGCTTCAAGCCATGGAGAAAGCTAGTACTTTCATGTTTCCTTTGTCTGACATCTGTGCTCCCCATGTGTTCTTCAACCCAGCCGTTGTTCATCCACTGGCCTGTTTAACTACCCAGTAGCCCTGTTAACTGGTCCTAGAGGAATGTCTCTGCCATTTTGTGCCAGCAGCGGCACATTAATGTTCTAAGGCACAAAAACAAGGTACATCATTATGTCTCCAAATGAAGATGGTGGAATATTTCAGACATCCTGGGATTTGCTCAGGACTATTCAATAGTTCTTTAGAAAAAGCCTGCAAAATCTCTAAAGGCAAGTCTGCCTTCTGCACACTTCATACAGAAGGCAAACATATATAGCACACGTTCGGTCCTATTGCTACCCACACACTAAACCGTTCTCCTACTTAGTCATCTTTGCCTTCCCTCCCTCACAACGAAAACACTGCTTCTCTAAACTCACGAAACTCACCTCTGTTGTGCACCTTATATAACCTATTTCAACACAGAGAGTTGTGTCACATTTGCAATGGACACGTAATTCTCCAGTTTGTCTCCGATAACTCTTGTACACATCAGTGCAGCTTCCAGGGTGCATGTTTGTTGCTTCCACTCAGATGAATATCCCTTACAAGAAACCAGTACTCTTACATGAACCTCATGCACAACTTCCTTATGCAGACTGGATGGATCATTCTCATCGCATGTCTTCCTCTGGAACTCTGCCAGTCATGTAAGCACAACAGTCACTGAACACATCTGTCCATTGCCCTGTTTGCACACAAAACCAGCATCTCATTTATCCATGCACCTATCATCGTTCACTAAATGTATTTATCCGTGCCTTCTACTTGCTCTCCCCTTGTGCTTAACTGCCAATCTACTCTTGTGCTGCCATGCATGCATGTATAACCTCCTGCACTCTTACACAGCCCCCTTCAAACCAAGAGGCAGATAACCACAAATGGCCTATACCCTCATTAACTTTTTCCCACTCTTCATCACTCTTCCCTCCCCTATAACCTGTTTTCAGTTTCCCAGGTTCCATGCTCAGCTCTGCAATCACTACCTGTTCTTCCTTCATTTACTTTGAGCATGCTGTGTGCACAATCCTCTCTTGTCAGAAACAGATTTTCACTTCTTTCACCTTCCCTTTCACAGCCCTTACAAGCAGATGCAAACTGGCACATACCTTCCTTGCTTACACACATTCGTTTGTCAACCTATGGTGTTTCTCGCTCGTTGTAACATGAACTACCATTTTCATTTACTCCCACTTCATGCCCTACAGCTCCCAACTCCACTCACCTCCCCACACACTTCACACTTATCTTTTGACCTTAGTACATGTGGCCTATAAAGCCCTGCAGGTAGTTATCCCTCCCATTCCTTCTCCTCCCACCCCTTTATATCTTTAGTCATGTCTCCACTCACACATTTGTGTCATTCCCTGCTTCACTTAGCCAATACCTACCAGAGTTATGAGCACATTTGTTACATTTCTCTTAATAGGAAATCATCCCTTTTTATCTGTGTATGTGTTCTCCCCACATTATTCCTTACTTTCCACTGTTTTCCCCTGCTGTTTCTGCTGATATGTTTTGATTGTTCTTCCACTATAATATCCCAACTGCCAATAAGAGGCATCCTATATTTCTGATGGCTAAGTCACTCCTGTATCTTTGGACAAGGACTTTCTTTGTCTCCAAAGCAATACAAAACTAAATTTCCTCTCACCCTGTGCTCTCATCCTATACCTGCTTTAAACCACCTTTTGTCCAGACACCTTTGCCCAAATCTCAGCTCTTAATTTCATTTTCATGCCTCCTATATCCATCATTCTTTCCCTGTTCTCATGCTTCTTGAGACCTGCCACATCTTTATATTCCTGGCACTATTCATCCTGCCCCCATAATTTCCATTATCTTGCATCTCCTCACAGCACCGTCACACAGCTTTTCCCTCTGTTCTGCCTCTTCCTCATAGCCAGGCACCAGATATTTACAACACTCCAGCAGGCTTCCAACCTCCTCTGAAATTTCTCTCAGCTCTTCCCTCCTCACAGACATTTATGGCTCCCTATACCCTTTTTCTATCACCACACCCTCATTCCTTCCTGCTCTTTTTGTCCTCTCCATTTCTCTCCTTGGCATGTGTTTCCATCTCCACACAAGTCTTCCCTTTCATGCTGTAACACCCTCCTTCCAAATACACCCTCATATCTATTTCTTAACAGTCAAAGGTGTCTCCTTTAGACCCTCCCACAAGCTTCATGTAGCTGATTATTTTCCATGCCTCTCTCCAAATATACAATAGTTCACATTTTTCTTCCTCCTCCAAACGTCCTCTGTGCCCCATACGTTCACCTTTCTCTCTCCACTCCCACTGCCTACCCTACCTCCCCCTTGCAGACCCCACCATCCTTGTATGTCCCTTTCATATCCTCACTCAGCCTCCAGCCAGCACCTTTTCCCCTCCCTCTGAAGTGTTACTTCCCCTTCTGAGCTCTTCCACCCACGAAGATACTTGTTTTCCAGCTGACCTGCAGTAGTTTTCCTTTTATGATTACCACCTTTGCATGGCTCACCTGCTCTCATTACTCCAGTACACAATACAATATATTGCAGTTTATCTTCAGCATGTAACACTTTCAGTCCAAACTTGTATCTATCTATGAATCACTTTTTTTTTTTATTTTTATTTTTCCCTGGGAAGAAGAAGAAAAAAAATCCAAACCCTAAATATATTGCATACCTCAAAATATAACACCCTCCTACACAAAGCAGTTCCGTCCTGGCCTTGCTGGTACATCCTCTTCTCCCCATATTTTGGGCCCTCCACCTGTAATTGTACCTAGTTTTCCTCCCCCTACCATGCTCACACACACAGCTCCTGACGCTGACACGTGTATCTGAGAGCAGTCTTTTTACTACAAGCAGTTGGAATTGTGCCGAACTCTCTTTCATTCTCTACTGCTTTTGTCTGTCTTGCCACAAAGTAAGATTTTATTTTTTTAATTAGAGTTTTGTTTTTCTGACATCTTATTTATAGGTGTTCCTTATACTACTCCTCTACTTACACACTTACACAGATCAGGTATTTCAGTGCCTGAGAATATCTTTCCTATTTGTCTGAGTATTTTCCTGAAGGCAAATGTAAAGGCAAACTTTACATACCATTTGCACTCCTCATGCAACAAATCACACGAGCCTAAGAGAAAATAGTGCTTTTTGAAAGCTTGTAGCTCATAACAATTGACTGGACAATATAGCACACATCTCTGTCTATTTAAAAAGGGGAAAAAAAAAACACACGCACACACACACTCATCTCTAAATAACTGGTTTTGCAATATAGGAATGAGAGAATGTGTGCATAGCAGCCCTATTCAATCCAAAATATCCATCTCTCCAGATGCTGCATATTTATAGTTCAAGAGATAGGACCAACACAGAGCTTTCCCGTTTATTTTAATGAAGGATTAAGAACTGATCAGAAAACTATCTAAACCATTCAAGGACTTTTTCCCCTCTTGGCTAATAGCAGTTTGGTGTCTCCATAAGGACTCAACAGTAACTGACGCTTTAAGCTGCATTTCAGCTGTTTAGATGAGAAACAGCTTTCTATTTTGCTCTCTATATGTGCGTCTGTGTTTATTAGTTGTGTGCTGCATTCCTAGAAGGCACTTACCAAACACTTGAAATTGCAGCGTAAGAATAGTTTCTCTGCTATCCTAGCACAAAGTGAGTATATCTTTTTCACCTAGATACAGATGTGCAGAGAATCCTTTGATCTCCAGCTCCTACCAGAGAATTTAATGTTTGGGTTTGAGGAGGATGGAGATTGATTCAAAAGTCATGGATAGACTTCCTAGGGTCTGGCGCACGCATGCACACACACACACACACACACACAAAAAAAAAAAAGCTCCAGTGAAGTTAGTTACCTGAGACAGGCAAGGTCTAGAAATTGGACATTTTCACTTTGCCTGTCATAGGCTCTAACTTTCCCTGAGGGCAAGCATGCTATGTATGCTGAGGCTGGTTCTTGCAATCCCTGCTCAAGATTTGCAGCCCCTTTTGCTATATCTGAAGTTTCTGGTTTCCCTCTTAAAAGAAAACCAAGAGTCTCCTTTGCTTTTTCCTCTTGAATCAGATTCCTTTAGCACCTCATATTTTTCTTCTTCTGTTTTCTTGCCAGAGACTTGAACAACAGAGTGTGGAGAAGGAGGAGAGAGGAACCTCAGGACTAAAGCAAGCTATAGGGCAAGTAGGGGTGGGGGAAGGAGCAAGCACAATGGTAAAAGCAACAGCTTTTGGGACAGATCTACTGCTTACAAGACATCCTTCCCCCCCCCCCCCGCCCCCCCCCATTATACTTCTTCAAAGAAACCCTTCCCCCCCCCCCCCCCCCCCCCCGCCCTCTTAGGACCCTATTAGAAAACGTCAAATTTCCCTTACCGTGGTAGGAGTAACCATGGCATCCGTGTGAATGTTTCCAGAAAAGTCGACATGAAGAGAAAGGTGGATGTAAATATGTTCATTCAAAGTCACAAAGTTGGTCTGCTTGGGTTGTGCAGAGTTGCTCTATGGGAGAGGAGCCTTAAACTCTGAGTCCCGTGAACATAATCTGCTCGATTATAACAAACCAGCTCAGCCAGATGGCTCTGTGCTCTGCAGATTAACCCTTTTATTGCCACACTCTTCTTTCACTACCTACCATTTATAATAACCTTGCCTAGCTGGGGAGTTTCAGAGAATGAGTTATTTTTTTGAAAATGACAAAACTGACATAAAGGTAATTTTTTTTTTCCCTTGTGTGCTCTAAAAAATCCCCATCATGTCCCTGTTCTCTTTCTTTCTTTCTTTCTTTCTTTCTTTCTTTCTTTCTTTCTTTCTTTCTTTCTTTCTTTCTTTCTTTCTTTCTTTCTTTCTTTCTTTCTTTCTTTCTTTCTTTCTTTCTTTCTTTCTTTTTCTTTCTTTCTTTCTTTTTCTTTTCTTTCTTTTCTTTTCTTTTCTTTTCTTTTCTTTTCTTTTCTTTTCTTTTCTTTTCTTTTCTTTTCTTTTCTTTTCTTTTCTTTTCTTTTCTTTTCTTTTTCTTTTCTTTTCTTTTCTTTTCTTTTCTTTTCTTTTCTTTTCTTTTCTTTTCTTTTCTTTTCTTTTCTTTTCTTTTCTTTTCTTTTTTTCTTTTTTCTTTTCTTTTCTTTTCTTTTCTTTTCTTTTCTTTTCTTTTCTTTTCTTTTCTTTTCTTTTCTTTTCTTTTCTTTTCTTTTCTTTTCTTTTCTTTTCTTTTCTTTTCTTTTCTTTTCTTTTCTTTTCTTTTCTTTTCTTTTCTTTT
>NC_137694.1:81337252-81363521 GCF_964034855.1 Anser brachyrhynchus
AAAAAGAAAAAGAAAAAGAAAAAGAAAAAGAAAAAGAAAAAGAAAAAGAAAAAGAAAAAGAAAAAGAAAAAAAGAAAAAGAAAAAGAAAAAGTCCAAAAGTTAGCTGTCAAGACGTTATTTTTTTTGTTTTGTTTTGTTTTTTTCTTGTAGAATGGATCATTAGTGCCAGCAGCGGGCTACAGGCAGGCATAATTGTTACTGGAAGAACAGCTCAGTTAAGAGAACCAAGTGCCTTGGCAATTGTCATTGCATCTTGGCCCAGCATATAAGACACTGTTCATCTCTAGGAAGGCTGAGCCTCCTGAACTGAGTCCTGGTGAAGCTCAAGAGGACCACCTTGCCTGTCAAACATTGTCTTTCTCTTTACTTGGCTCTAATATTGTAAATCTATGTATTTTGATTTAATGGCTGTTCTGTGCATTTCACTTCCTTCCTACATAGCTCTCCAGAGCTGTTCTTTTCAGCTCCTTCATCTGAGCCATTTTATCTCTGTTAAAGGTCTCCTCTAAGACACTCTTTTATTAATATTGCTTAGTCTGCTAATTGCCCCAGAGGACCATCTATCTTATTCTTTTGGTGTTCAATTAGTCTGAATCTTGGGAACACTTTTTTTTTTTTTCCACATAATACCCCTCTTCCTTTCTCCTTCTGCTCCCTCCTCTTTTCTTCCCCTCCACTCCATACCATCCTTCAGGAAGCAATATATTGTGCCCTCCACTTAACGTCTCTGGCTTCTAGCCAATTTTGAAATCTAAATCCCTGTTAGGGTTGCTGACACAAATGATAAAATAGACCTTAAAATGGGAATGGGGTGTAAGGAACTAATGAAATACTCTGTAAACACTGCAAAGCTGTAATGAAAATGACATACCATTGAGCTAGTGGCTTGTTGAACATACTGACCAAACAATGGTGCAATCCTGATGTTGAGCCATAGGGTGGAATTCCTCTTGGCTTGTATGAGTATCACTTATCTCCATCTGAGGGAAGCTTTTGGCTGGCAACATTGCTGTACCCTCTGGGCATGTATTGGGCTTTGATTTTTCCATTAACCTTCCCACTTGCCATATAACAGTCAAAGTTCTTCTGGAGATGTAAAAATCCATTTAGGTGAGGGCCAGGGTGGAAGGATGGAGAGACAGAATAGTGTATTGGAGATACACTTGGTTACTCCCTATAAAATGCATTTTAATGGAGAGTGTGTATGTCCTTCAAAACACAATAAAAACAGTTCTAAAAAACCTAGTTTGCATTTTCTGCTTTTAATTTTGCTATGCATGCTGTTCTCTGAGTTACTACTAGATCTCTTCCCCCCCCCCCCCCCCCCCACCCAGGGAGCAACGTTTTCGAAAATATAGACCAGTGAACTAATTTTATAGATCTAAACCTCACAACAAAATCAAATCTTGGTTTCCTGTGGCAGTTCAAGTCACTCTGCTGCTCTGAATAAACCCAATCAGATGTTGATATCAGACACTAACTGAATGTGATGACTAGAGTCTCCTTGTAATTTAATCCTTATTGCTTGCTGGTCTGTGTATTGTGGGAAAGAAAATGGATCCACCTGAGCTATTATACCATTTCCCCATGGACATGTGGAGCATAGTATAGGAAAAGCTTTGCTTCTCTTTCCCTAGTATGCTCGTAAGGAAGTATATATAGCTCAGTATGGAGAGTAGTCAGTGATGTGCTGAGTCCTTTTCCCACCACAGCTGATGGAGACATGGGAGCAGATTATCACTAAAAAACCAGAACCTGTTCTTGGTCTGCTACAATAACATCCCAGCTTGCATCAGGACATGGGCAGAGCAAGAACTGAATCCTCAAAACCTGGAATGAGAAAATCTTATTAAATAAAAAGTAGTATACTGAAAGGTGTACAAAATTGACTTTGTAGTATAATTGCTGGTGCTTTTCTACAGGTTGCTTCATATTTTTCTTTGTATGTGTATCTATATATATTTAAATTGACATTTTCACCAATTTCTGTCAACCTTAAGAAAAAAAAAAAACAAAAACAAGCAAACAAACAAACAAAAAAAACAACCAGCAGTTTAAATTTTTTACTTGTTTTAGTTGCTTGGTTTGTTTGTTTGTTTGTTTCTCCTATACCACTTTTTTGTTGCAGACTACAAGTGGTAAAACATGAAACAGACAAAAAATAATCTGGAAGTCAGTTGTTAAAATAGGTTTTTCAACACTCACAAAGGAAATAGTGTGCTTCAGTTCTTAATCAACTGGTAAATCATTGCAAGTTTATTTATAAGGAAATTGCACCAGAAATTGTGAAATGAATATTTTGTCCAAAATGTGTCTCTTAAAAACCTGAAATATTTTTGAACTGCTTTCTGTTATACAGTCAGTAGGAAACCTGACTTATTTCTCATTATGTGGAACATCCCTTGCCATTACTGCACCCTGAATTATGCTTACTGGTCTGTTTGATAAATCCTGTGTTTTCAGACAGCCATTCCCTCTGCCTTAAACTATTACTTAAGCTGTTAATGTCTTCATCATGTGCCAGTTCCTTCAGCCCCTTGATCAGTGTTGTTTTTTCCCCTCTGAACTCCATTCCATTTGTCTCCAGTACATTTGTATACAGAGACCTGAGCAACCATCAAAGGAACCCAACTGCATCTATTTAAATGTGCCTAATTTATGTCCAGCTGGAATATGTTAAGAAAAAATTTAAATTACTAATTTTCATAAGTATTACGATAAACAATGGTGTCTTACCTTGTATGCAGGATATTTAAAACTTTCTTCTCACATCCAAACACATAAGGCTTAATTTTACTCCCTAGAGTTATTCCCTCAAACTCCTAGAGATTACTTGTATCAGTTAAGATAAATCTTTATTACAAGTGTTCACAAGGCTTTGAACATTTTGTATGTGAAATGAACATATCTGCTAGTTTCTATACATTTTCTTTTGATGTGTCTTTGACAAACTCAAGGATTAAATGTTAATTGAAGTGGCATTCCTGGAATAATTACCAGAGCCTGGTAAATAGTTTATAACACTTAAGTGTATTCAAATAATTCAAAAAAATGTTTAATTCCTTTTGTTTGTTTGCTTGCTTTAACTTTTTTTTGTTTGCTTGGTTAATTTTTTTTTTTTTGTATATTGCTGCTGGACATACTTTTGTTTTCTTGTGACTTACAGTTACATTTTAAAGGCTTTATAAAGGGTCATGTTTTGGCTTGAAATCTGAATCAGTTTTTACCTAATCTTATTCTGTTTCCTTATTTCTTATTCATATCTCATTTCACCAGCAAAAGCTTGCACTGGCTTTGGAGGTCATCTAGGGAAATGCTGCCAAACTATGTCATATAATCTAGAATGTGACATGCAACCAAATTCTTCCTATGCCTGTCCTCTCCCTCTTCTTGCAATATGTTCACATCAGCATAAGATTCCAAACACTGATGTTGGTCTTTTTCAAAATTATCTGTACAATGATAATAGCACAAAATGTTCTGAGCCAGTCTCAGCATATTTATTTGTTTGCTTGTTTGTTTATTATTTTTAATGTCTTCTTAATTTTCCTTCAATTTTTGCACTTCATTTCATTGTCTACGGCTTTTTGGAGCAGCATTTTTGCAGGCACATAATGAACCTTCCAAAGGCCTTTCTTAGATCTCAATTTGTCAAGAGACCTAGCTCTAGTTGTTTAAGCAAGCCCAGGCTGTTTAATTTGCCTGACAGATTCACTGTCTTTTATAGTATGGTGGCCCCATTTGTGTACAATAATACTGAAAATACCAAATCATATATCTCTAGATCAGCTGTGATTCTCTTCCTAAACTCCTTACTTTTACACCTAAATCGAGTCCTTTAAAAGAAAGAAAAGCTGATCATCAGCCACTTATCCAAACATCACCATCACTCATCAAAAACAACCGTGCATAAAATTGAGTCCTGCGAAGTCTGAAACACGATTATTTTGAGTTATGTTTTTTTATTCTTTTTTTTTTCTTTTTTTATTTTTTTTTCCCAAATGATAATACTAGGCAATTTCTTCTGAACTGACTTCATGTCTTTAAGTTTACATCCTAACTGTTTAGGACTTTCCTGGCTATTTTTTTTTAATAGGTTGCTATGGCAGCAACATTTATTTTGCTAACTGCCTGAGGTATAACCCATAAAATGATTGACTTAATTTTTAGTTTATCACTGTTAATAGTAACTTTATCTGTTAAGGAAGCAATTTCCTGAATCATAACTGTATCTTGCAATAAAAATATATTAATGGTCCATCTACTGCATGATAATTTAACCTGCTCTAAAAATTCTCTGATGACAGATACAAGATAGGAATGGAGGATTTATCTGATAAGATATTTTTCTACAATGTTTCATGGAATTTTTGAAAAAATAAATTAACTCTATAAAGGGATATAGGTTAATCTTGAACAAATACAATATGATCTCTGTATAGCTAGGCAATCAGTCTTCAAGCATTAGTTAAGCCCAGGAGATATATTTTTGCTAGTGGACATTAGATAATAGATATTAATGAAACACGAGATATGATGTGCTGAGTGAGATCAAAGATCCATCTGGCCCAATACACAGGGGAAAATTATGGGGATGTATATAGTAATCTCTACCTGAGATATTGTACTGTTATATAGCTGTTAAAAAAAAAAAAAAAAAAAAGTCTCAAGGTCTGGAGGATGTATCTTTTCAAGATCTGGATCTGTAGGTGTTTAATATTTGGCTAGTCTCCACGAACTTGTCTCATATCTTTTTAAGTGTGTCTCTATATTTCATGTGTGTAATCCTCTGTGATAATAAATTCTGTAATTTGATTGTGTATTGTGTGCAAAAACATTTCTTTATTTCCCTGTTGACTTTTGCCTCTACTCCTGAGTTCTTTTTCTACGAGAAAAAAAATGATATTCCCAGTCACCTAATTCTTGTAAGACATTACTTTATAGATCTACATGATAGCTCCCTTCTGACATCTACTTTCCAAGCTGAAGAGTTGTAGACTGTTTAGACTTTCTGCACATGGAAGAGTTTCTCTTATCACTCGTGCCAGCCTTCTCTTATCTGTCCTAGTCCTGCAGAGTTTCTCCTGACTTGAAGGGACCTGAGCTGCATCCGGTGTATCTGACCCATACTCAGTGGCATAACAAAGATTTCTCTCTCTCTCTCTCTCTTTTTTTTTTTTTTCTCAGTGCTCTCCAGTGCTTTCAAGAAAATTCCATGAGAGTCAACCAGCTGTCTTATTTGAGTGTGAAGGCTAAATTAGATCACTACTTGGTTTATGTGTTCTGAATATATTTTCCCCATGTATGTTATTTTGCATTTATCAAAATATCATTTCATTATTTCAAAGAATCCTAGAATCATTAAGGTTGGAAAAGACCTTCAAGATCATCTGGTCCAACTGTCCCCCTACCACCAACACCCACTAAACCTTGTCCCTAAGCACCACATCCAACCTTTTCTTAAACACCCCCAGGGACAGTGACTCCACCACCTCCCTGGGCAACCCATTCCAATGCCTAACTACCCTTTCTGAGAAGAAATTCCTACTAATTTCCAACCTGAACCTCCTCTGGCACAACTTGAGGCCATTCCCTCTAGTCCTATAACTAAGTTACCTGCAGGAAGAGGCCGACCCCCAGCTCCCAACACCTTCCTTTCAGGTAGTTGTAGAGAACAATAAGGTCTCCCCTGAGCCTCCTCTTCTCCTGACTAAACAACCCCAGTTCCCTCAGCCAGTCCTCATAGGACTTGTGTTCCTGACAATCCACCAGCTTCGTAACCCTTCTCTGGACATTATCCAGGGCCTTGATGTCCTTCTTGCACTGAGGGGCCCAAAGCTGAACACAGTACTTGAGGTGCAGCCTCACCAGAGCAGAGTACAGGGGGACGATCACCTCCCTGGTCCTGCTGGCTACACTGTTCCTGATACAAGCCAGGATGCCATGGCCTTCTTGGCCACCTGGGCACGCTGCTGGCTCATGTTCAGGGGAGCGTCAACCAACACGCTCAGATTCTTTTCCTCTGCACAGCTTTCAAGCCACTGTCCCCCAGGCCTGTAGCGCTGCATACAGTTGTGTGGCCAAAGTGCACGATCCAGCACTTAGCCATGTTGATCTTCATCCCATTGGCCATTGCCCATTGATCCAACCTGTCCAGGTTCCTCTGCAGGGCCTTCCTACCCTCCGGCAGATTGACATGTCCCCCAAATTGGTGTCATCTGCAAACTTACTGAGGGTGCACTCAATTCCCTCATCCAAGTCATCAATAAAGATATTAAAGAGGATGGGCGCAACACCAACCCCTTCGGAACACCACTGGTGATCAGTCTCCCACTGGATTTAACTCCATTCACCACCACTCTCTAAACTGGCCGTCCAGACAGTTTTTAACCCAGCAAAGAGTGTACCTGTCCAAGCCATGGGCTGCCAGATTCTCCAGGAAAATACTGTGGGAGACTGTGTCAAAGGCTTTGCTGAAGTCTAGGTAAACTACATCAACAGCCTTTCCCCCACCCACCAGGCGGGTCACCTGGTCATAGAAAGAGATGAGGTTGGTGAGGCAGGACTTGCCTTTCATGAATCCATGCTGGCTGGGTCTGATCCCCTGGTGGTCCCACATATGCTGCACGATTGCATTCAAGTTCCATCATCTCTCCTGGCACTGAGGTCAGGCTGACAGGCCTGTAACTCCTCAGGCCCTCCTTACGACCCTTCTTATAGATGGATGTCACATTAACAAGTCTCCAGTCACGTGGAATCTCTCTGTACAACCAAGACCGCTGATAGATGATGGAAGGTTGCCCAGCAATCACATCCACCAACTCCTTCAGCACCCTCGCATGGATCCCATCTGGCCCCATGGACTTGTGACAGTCCAGGTGGAGCAACAGGTCTCTAACTGTTTCCACCTGAATTGGGGGGGGGTTCTTCTGGTCCTCGTCCCAGACTTCCAGGTTGGGAGGCTGAGTACCCCGAGGATAAGTGGTATAACTAGTAAAGACAGATGTAAAAAAGGCATTAAGAACCTCAGCCTTTTCCCTTATCTTCAGCAGTCATGTTCCGCACCGCATTCAGTAAAGGATGGAGATTCTCCTTGGCCCTCCTCTTACCATTAATATATTTGTAAAAGCATTTTTTGTTATCCTTAACCATAGTGGCCAGGTTGAACTCATGCTGGGCTTTAGCCTTCATGATTTTTTCTCTGCATATGCAGGCAGTTTCTTTGTGCTCTCACCGAGTTTCCTTCCCCTTCTTCCACCAGATGGAAACTCTTTGTATCAAACACTCAGCAAAAGTTCCCTGTTCCAACATACTAGTCTTCTTCCTCGCTGGCTCGTCTTATGGCACACAGGGACAACCTGCTCCTGTGCCTTTAAGATTTCTTTATTGAGGAGCATCCGGCCTTCCTGGACCCCTCTGCCCTTAAGGACTGACTCCCAGGGGACCCTTCCTGCCAGCATCCTGAACAGTTCAACATTTCTCCCAGTTATCCTCCTCACTTCTAGATCATTTGTGAACACACTGCACAGCATAGCTGCTAGTGACTGCAGTTAAAATGTTTTATCCATGTGCCTCATGAAGCTTTCATGAAATTATGAAAGTTCTGTGAGACATTATGTACAGCTGAAATATGCAAAGTGTAAACATGACATGATACAAAAACTAAAAAAAAAAATCTGATAAATACAGTGAGTTTATATATATATTTATATACATATTCCCTTATGTACACACACAAGACAGAGTAAGAAATAGAAAGTTTCTGCAACACAGTAAGGCTTACCAGCACTATTTCACTATAGAGAACAATCAGGGGAGATTAATGTATACATAGTTTTTCACAACTTCATATCCAGTGAAATGTGACAAAACTAGAAAAGCAGAGCAAGTCAAAATTTTCAGATTATTTTTTTTCATATCTGCTATAGAAAACTACATTTTAACATTAGAGATAAAAATGTACTTAAATAGCAGCCAAACTAGGCTTCCTAAGGCATGTGCTAATATTTGTTCATTTTAAAATGAAAGACGGTGGTTTAAAATAGTCTGAAGAACGTGGAAAAAACACAAACCTTTAGTTCTTACTCCTTCTTCTGTCAAGGTAACTGCATAAGAAATTCTGTATCTGTTAAATTAGATCGAAGAGACCTAATTTATTTCCAATACAAAAAAAAAAAAAAGTTGTGCTCTCTATTGCATGGTTAGCAGTTGCCTAAAAACCCTAACAAATCAGTTTTATTACTAGTCCTCCCCTCCCTTCTCAAATAGCTTCCCTAGTACTTTTCATGAATATGCTGTTTTATAAACATTGCACATAAAAGCCAAGTCCTGTGAAATTTTATTTGTATGACCAGTTCCTTCTAATTTCAATGATCCCACTCAAATGAGCAAAAAATAATAGAATATGTCCTATATCTCTAGTGTTAATGTCATTTTGCTGACTGAGTAATTCTATAATTTGAAAGATGCAATTGTAAGTTCATGAAGAAACCATTTTAATCTGACTGTCTATGAATGACAGGTAAGAATCTCAATATAATTGTGAAAAAAAAATAAAATAAAAAATAAAGCTTTTAGTTGTATTGCGGTGACTGAAGTGACAGATGAATTCCTAAAAAGACATCAAAACAGTGACAAAAGGAAAATCATAAAAAGAAAAATCTCTGTTTTTATAAAGATTTACTTTATGCGGAAAAATATTTGTTATACTGAATTTAGATAACAAAAAAGAAATTATTAGTTCCTAGAATGAGGACTAGGCTCAAAAAATAGGACAAAGGTATTTTGTCACTGAAATATACTACATAGTAACATAAATAATAAATTACGTAACTAGTTTTCAGTGAGGAAAATAAATACTTAAAAAAAATTGTTACAGAATTTTTTAAAATAGAAAATATTTTAGCTTTTTGAGAGTCTCTTTCATTTAAAATTGAATTTGATTGAGCCTTTAAGACAAGGTTAAATATACCCAAACTGGAAGCCAAGTCATTTACTTCAGGATTAACAGAGAAGTTTATGCTACCTGAAGTAAACAAGTGTCATGGCTTTTAGAGAGGGAGGAGAAAATATACAAATAAATAAACTAACTTAAAGAAATTATTCAGGAATACCATGATTTCTTTAGAATCATAGAATCATTTAGGTTGGAAAAGACCCTTAAAATTGTCGAGTCCAAACATCAGTCTAATACTACAAGTCCACCACTAAACCATGTCCCTAAGCACAACATCTACACAACTCTTAAACACCTCCAGGGATGGCAACTGCACCTTTTCCCTAGCCAGCCTGTTCCAATGCCTAGCTATCCCTTCTGCGGAGAAATTCTTCCTGATATTCAATCTAAACCTCTTTGATACAATTTGAGGCAGTTTCCTCACGTCCCATCACTTTCCACCTAACAAAAGAGACTGACTGACACCTACCTCTCTACAATCTCCTTTCAGGAAGCTGTAGAGAGCAATGCGATCTCCTCTCATCCTCCTTTTTTTTTTTTTTTTTTTTTTTCTCCAGAATAAACAACACCAACTACCTCAGCTGTTCCTCGTGTGCCTTGTTTTCTAGTGGCTTCACCAGTGTCTTTGTTCTTCTCTGATTTTTTTGGTTTTACTATCATGGAAAAGAAGACATTTGTACATTTTATTCCCCACCAGTTTGGAATGTCATTTTGTGAACTCTTGAAATGCTTAAGAGGAAGTAATTGTCAATCCAGCGAAGTACTCAGCCATGGGCGTAACATCAAGCACCTGAATAATCCCAGCAAACTCAATGAGATTGAGCACAACCTTGAAGTTACACTTGTGTGCTTCAGTCCTTTGCTGAGTAAAGAGCTTTAAAGAAGATTTTGAGGGGTATTAAAACATTGACTTTTTATCTTTAGCTAATTCAACATTCTTTCTGTCTGGATGTTTAGGCTGCCTTTCAATGACAGATTTGTTGAGCTCAACGTATTTTACTTCAGATCTGACCTCTGTTCACTGCTTGAGAGATAGACAAAAAAAAACTTATTGAATAGTAGGCTTTGGTGATCTTAAATAAATACATAAATAAAAGAGAAAATACTTGAAGAAAAAGGTGTTTGAATGAAATTATTCTTCTATGGTATAATGGGACATAGAGCCAGAAGGAACAATAAAACTGCTAGAAAATGATATTGAAATATTCCATGCTTACAAAGTTGACATCAGCAAGGATACTTCAGTGTGTTTGTCTAACCTCATTTATCTGTGATGAAGTGCAGCTATACTAAGCCTAGGGTGCATGTGTCCAGATTCTAAACTGTGTTAATCTTATAAATATCTTTCCTCATGTATGTCTGACAGTCTCTCTTCTTTTCAAAATCTTACATCAGCCAAAGGGTGGGTGGCGGTTAATGGTTTATTATTATTATTATTATTATTATTATTATTATTATTATTATTATTGAAATGTTAGTAACACATTTACCCAGGAAGACAAATACTTGTCTCCAAGATTGGCCTTAGCATAAGAGACAGATTCAAACCCACGCAAGTTCAGAAAAGGGCACTCAGGAATATGTTTCCCTGTTCTCTTAAAGCTTTACACAAAAAGCTTTTTACAATTGAAGTTGTACAGAAAAGAACATCAAGATTTATAGGGGTCAGGATGTGGAATTACAGGAGGGAGCATGACTTTTAGGTCTCCTGGTTGTACATGTATCTGACTAATAGATTGCTTCTGTCCACACTGAACAAACATTTAGTGAAAGACAAGAATACTTCTGAAAACAGGATAGATTAGAGCTTTAAACTGCCAACTGAGAAGCACTGGTGAAAAATACAAATTCAAAGCAGTGAATTGAAGCAACAACATGTAGGAAGACAAGCTGGGAAACACCTGAGGAAGACAGTGACCTACAAACAGTCTAACCTCAGAGATGGTCAAAAGGCAAAGATTTTCTGAGGAATCAAGAGTTTATGGAAACTCAGGAAAACGCTAATATTTGCTCATCTGAGAACAAGCCCAAAAGAAAGAGTCTGCCTCACAAAGAACTGGCTGGTTGGCCAGGGGAGTTTTATTTATTCACTCCTTAACTTTAATTTTGTCTTATCCAGATATTTTTAAGTTCTATTAAAAATAAAAAAAAAATAAAAAATGTCTCTTTGTACTATTTATGTGTCCTGATAACAGTGAAGTTTAGATCTGAAAATTCTTTTTACTGTTTTCAGTGTTAACACTCAAAAGAAAAGTTAGTAATATACACATGTTCAGGCTCTGTTTATGTGGGCTTCCTGTCACATCTGCCAAGACAAATTTATATCATGCACATTTTACACAAAATGAAAATCTCCTAAAAGTTGAAAAAAGAACGTTTTGTTAATTTACATGAGCAACTCCGTATTAACCCTACCCTTTATTCTTTTGGAAATTAATGGCAGTCTTGAATGCATCAGCCTTGACAGTGGGCCTCAGACATGTCTAGTGTAAAGCATGTAACATTGGAAATTAAAGATATCAGGAAACACAGTCAAGTAGTTCTAGAATTGCTCAAAAAATGTATATATATATCTTTATGTAGTGAAATATTATGTTAGATTGAAGTGATTTCAGTAGAATGTATGCAACATGTTATTGAATGGAAACATTTCATTAGCACTGCACACTCTGTGGATTACCCGAATCTAAATGGGTTCTTCTTTAGTTCACCAGGGGCTCACTCCTCATGTGTGAGCAGAAAATTTATATCTCTGAGGTTTGTACCTTGAGTTTCCTGAAAAGCTGTATATGGCATACAGCATAACACAAAGTGGTGAATAAGAAACCCCATTTAACTTTCTTAATGGGGAAAAAGACTTTGGAAATATAGCTTTAAATTCCTCTTGTTTTTATCAGCTGATATAAGACTCAGTGGATCAGGGTTGACTTCAGGACTGAAATCCCTCTAAAACACAAGTACATTATCATAGTCCCAGTTCTATACATTGCAATCACCTTGGTGCCCCAAAATTTCTGAGCTAAAAAGCTTCTCATCAATTCTGGGAACAAAAAATTGTGTTTGTATCCAGCTAATTGTTTTAACTGTATGATAGCATTTATATATATATATATGCTCCATGTTTACAGCCACAAAGATGAGTTTTTTATGCATTCATCATCTCCATCATTCAGGTATTTAAAACAGGAAGATAGCCACCCCAGATCTTTTCCATAGTGAGTAAAAAGAAAAGACTCCTCTAGCAGATAATACAGACCAACACTCTAGCTTATATTCTCCAAACTCTTCTTTGGAAAACTAGTACCTGAGTAAAGACCTTGCATTATGTGTGCTGCACAATACCTTTGACTCTCTTGGTCTCCAGTAGGTTAAGGACACACAAGCACCACAGACATGAATTTCAGTCAACTTGTTGTCACATTGCCCTTCTCCAAGCAGAGTGGAGAGAAAGGACACCTGTGAGTCAGTAGTTTGAATGATGTATATTTACCCAAGCACTGTAGCATCATATTCTACTTCTTTTCCCATCTAATTAAATAATAACTGCTTCATTTGCTATGTCCAGCATCTCTTGCCCTATTTTTCCTCCCTCTATAATTCCCTTTGTTCTTTCTTTCTAAATTGTGTGGCATATCTATTCAGATAGACTCAGCAGACTCTGAAGGGCTTAATAGACATAATTTAGATATTTTTCATTTTCAAAAGAACCACGTGAGAAAACTAAAAGTATGATTAGCTGCTTGCAATGCTTTAGGTATATATTGTCTCAAGCAAAAACTATCTGCTAGCCTAAAGCTTCACTACCTTGCATTACCAAGATGGCTATTGTCTACCCCCAACAGAACCTCACTAGATATGAAAAGCTTGAGCAAGCAAAACTCATTTAACTTTCACCAAAGTAAGAGCAAAAGGGGTCACATTTCTATGAAACAGATTCATTTATTGTTCTGACTGTACAAGAGGTAAGTATCATGACATAAGCCTGGTACTTCTCCCTAGGTTTGATTCATTGGACATGCCTTTGCCAAGATACCAGATAAAATACCCCACTGACCAACTTCTCCTTGCTGGGTGAATGGACACAATATGATGTGAGCATTTTTGTTGCACTATTAACTAAGAAGTTATTCTATTTCAAAAGACTTAAGCACTGTTCTGCTTTCTAATCTAGTAAAACCCTCTTCAATGTTTTACACAGCACTTTTGTTTTTTAACTTACATTACAAAAATGTAGAAAACTCCCAAAAACTCTGTCTAATGACTTAGCATCTAATCCACATCCGTATTATTCCTAAGATTTTGTAGTTTAACACTGTTAAATTTGAGGATTACAAACTCTAGAGTCTTTGTGTTGAATCTGTCTCTGGAAACAAAAATCATTGTTCAAAACACCCGTTTATAGAAAGCAGAGCCTGGATGAGTGTGTCACTTATGCCTTTTGTCACCTGTGCCATTTGCCTGCTCAAAGGCAAGATCAACAGCGCCAGCAACACCACATAAGAGATATTTGTCTAATCTTAAAAAGTTCCCATTATGGATATTTCACGGTAAACACAGTCTATTCCAGGGTTTAGTTATCATACAGATCTTCATTAGTTTTATAGTGTTCCACCTTTGCTGCTTTTGAAGTCCATTATTTTTCATCCTAGTTACAAGTCCTGGGGAAAACAGGTTATTTCTTTCTTCTTCACAGTGACCTTTTCGCAGTTGAAAGCTGCTGACATTATTGCCCTTGCTCCTCACTAGTATGAACAACCCCATCTCCTTCTGTCACCACTTACAGATTATGTGTTTTAGGTATCCAGTTGTTCTTATTGCTGTACTCCAGAGTTTCTCTAACTGCCCCTCATTCTTTCCTGAACCTGAATGGTTATATTCACATAAGTGAAGTCATTATATTCACGTGTATTCACCAACAACAAAATGGAAGCAGAACAGTAACAAATCAATGCATCTATGACTTGTATCTCCTTCCTGGTATTCATGGCACAACAGAAAATCTATAAAAAGAAAAGTACAGAGGTCCAGCTTTTTGGCTTGAACCAATCTTGACACATAACACCTTGCACAATGAGAGACTGTGTAGAAGAAAAGCATAGCCCAAGTTTCCAGGAGTGCTAAGAAATAGACATTAAAAAATAGTATAATTTTCAATCACAGAATTGTGCCTTTGTGAAGTTAAGTTGGCAGCATGGAGCAGAGGCATGGTTTCTTGTTTTGCTTTTTTTTTGCCTGTGGCAAGACATTCATCTATTAATTCACTGCTGTTTATAAGGTGTTTTGACTTCCTCAGATGAAAGACATGACAAAAACACTTCATATTGCATGATTATTAATTATTATTATTATTCCTTACAATTTTGCAAGAGCGATTATAGTCCTCATAAAGTTTAGCACTTCAGCTCTTGCACTATGAATCAAAAAAAAAAAAAAAGGAAAAAAAGTTCAATCTCTGTAATACAACAGAGATATCTACTGTGCTGTCCCAAGGGAACTTATATTGAAAGGAAGGAGTAGAAACAGAAACCAAAGAGATCACTCAATGGGAAAAAAAAATCAAAATCCTTTCAAGAAAGAGGCAACTGCTGGAAAGAAGATTTTTCACTTTTCTAAATTGATGTAGTTTGACTGATACTATTTGAGTAGGCTGTGGATAGCATTTTCAGAATCAAGCTCTAAGTTAATTATCCTTTTCATGTTACTCTTAATAAACCTTCTGTGGGTACTAAAAGCTATTGTGTATGTATCTCAGACAAGCAGTAAAAAACTAGAGATCTGCAGGAATAAAGATATATTAACACATTAGAAAAGGCTAGGCGAGCACCTTGGTTCACGTAAATCAACATTGGTGCTTTGAAATCAGTAAGGCTATACTGATTTATGTCAAGTGATTTATAGAGCTATCAATATTAGAAATCCATCCAGTTGAAACAGAAATGACAAAATAGAGAATAAGAGAAGTGATTAAAGCACATTTTTATTACGTCAAACTTCATGTGCATCACTGTCACCTCTAACTAGAAAAATTGTTATTATCCAAAATAATTGCCCTTTTATAGTTGACAAAAGACATTTTTCCCTCAGGTGTCTTGTATTTGTTGTGACTGACACATGGGTTTCTTCATGGAAAGGGAAGGGAAGGGAAGGGAAGGGAAGGGAAGGGAAGGGAAGGGAAGGGAAGGGAAGGGAAGGGAAGGGAAGGGAAGGGAAGGGAAGGGAAGGGAAGGGAAGGGAAGGGAAGGGAAGGGAAGGGAAGGGAAGGGAAGGGAAGGGAAGGGAAGGGAAGGGAAGGGAAGGGAAGGGAAGGGAAGGGAAGGGAAGGGAAGGGAAGGGAAGGGAAGGGAAGGGAAGGGAAGGGAAGGGAAGGGAAGGGAAGGGAAGGGAAGGGAAGGGAAGGGAAGGGAAGGGAAGGGAAGGGAAGGGAAGGGAAGGGAAGGGAAGGGAAGGGAAGGGAAGGGAAGGGAAGGGAAGGGAAGGGAAGGGAAGGGAAGGGAAGGGAAGGGAAGGGAAGGGAAGGGAAGGGAAGGGAAGGGAAGGGAAGGGAAGGGAAGGGAAGGGAAGGGAAGGGAAGGGAGGGGAAGGGAAGGGAGGGGAAGGGAAGGGAAGGGAAGGGAAGGGAAAAAGGTTATATCTAAGACTATTTATATGCAGTGAATCATAATAGATGTATTAATTTAGAACAAAAAGAAGAAAAATAAGGCATCCAATCATATTGGAAGTCAGGTATCTGAAATCTCTCACCTAAATGAGTAATTTCAGATGAATTGCCAGCCTTTTGGCTGACCTCAGCTGCAGGTAGATTGTAGATTTTTTTTTGTACACAAGGACACAAACATCACTCCAGAGGGATAGCTCTCAGCAGAGAAAAAAAAAAAAAAAAAAAAAAAAAAAAGCAGCATTAGTGGACAATAGTGGCATTTTTACTTTGGTTTTTGAATCAGAAAACCAGCCTCTGAACATGGGAGAGGAGAAATCTTGCTAGATTTACAATGCAACATGTAGTATTTCTAGTCCTATTTGTTTGTCTAAACTTATTTTACATCCCACAGGGAAAACTGCAAGCTTTGTCTGAAGAATCTATAGGGGAATGCTTTTCTTAGAAAACTTTCTTCCTAGGCAAGCTTTCTAGGTAAGGTTTGCAGCTCTTCTCAATTTCCAAAAGCAAGTAAAGTGAGCTCACAAAGAGATTGTTGTTAGCTTTAGCTGCCCTGTCTGCCTGCTTTTATTTTGACCAACAAAAGAAAGAAGCCATTTACTTTAAACTTTACAAAGCAAATCCAACAATACCATGGCTAGGGAACCTGAAAAGGGACTATGGCAGCTATAAGTAGGCTCAAATTCAGAAGCAATCTAATGCTGTTGTACTATATACATTTACGGTGTACAACTGGATGTTTACCCCTTGCTTATACACTGGTAGTTGAATCTGAGGAATGAGCAAAAGTTGTTGCTACTTTTAGATAAAGACAAGTGTACCAGTTCACAGAAACACCCTCTCCAGCAGAGTGCATCACCTTGGAGTGTCTTCAGGGTGATTCTGAACATGAACTGAAGCAGCTGGAGGAAACACCACGAACTTCTAGCCTTTCCAGCAAAGAAAGGGTGGACCAGTCAACCTCTTATGGGGTATGACAGCTTATAGCTACATTTGGACATTTTGGAGAAGTACTTCCTTTACAGAATCACAGAATCATCTAGGTTGGAAGAGACCTCCAAGATCACCTAGTCCAACCTCTGACCTAACACTAACAAGTCCTCCACTAAACTATATCACTAAGCTCTACATCTAAATGTCTTTTAAAGACCTCCAGGGATGGTGACTCAACCACTTCCCTGGGCAGCCCATTCCAATGCCTAACAATCCTTTCAGTAAAGAAGTTCTTCCTAATATCCAACCTAAACCTCCCCTGGTGCAACTTAAGCCCATTTGAGCTTTAGCTCAAAGCTCTAACAGCTTAGGCCTGGTCCCTTGTTAAATGCCCAGTTTTGCTTCTAGAGCATAGAATCATAAAATTGTTTGACTTGGAAAGAACTTTAAAGATCATCTAGTTCCAACCCCCCTGCCATGGGCAAGAACACTTTCCACTAGAGCAGGTTGCACAAAGCCCCATCCAGCCTGGCCTTGAACACTTCCAGGGATGGGGCACCCACAATTTCTCTGGGCAACCTGTTCCAGTGCCTCAAGAACCTCTGAATAAAGAATTTCTTCCTTATATCTAATCTAAATCTACCCTCAATAAACAGTTTTCCTTCTCTGATCCCTTGACTGATTTCTGGATCACTACAGGCTTCAAGGATATTGAATGTACTAACACATACCTCGTATGAGCCAGCGCAATGGACACCCCCACTTTGAGGACAGGGGGGAAGCAGGGAGGGGACATGTTAAAGGGATGTCACATGACACCCTGATGGTGGGGACGTGTCACAATTATGGACATCCAGTGACAGTAGGACAAAGAGAACATGGTCACACTGTGCCATCACCATGAAGGAGGTGCATCACAGTAAAGTCACACAGGCATGCTGTAACACAAGGATACAGAGGAAATGTGTTAACCCATGACACAACAACATGGAGGGACATGTCACATTGGACTTGTCTTAACACTCCAATAGAGGGGGTGTGTCACCATGGGACATAATCAGTGAGTGATGCACCAAGGCAGAGGGGACAAGTTGCACAGACACACCATGATAGAACAAGAGACTGGTTTCTGAATAATTAGAAGAAACACCCATGCTCGGTCTCTGGGTAGATTAAAACAAAATAAACCATCAACAATAACAAGCAATTATCCAGTTTTCTATCCAACACGTTCCTCTCATTTTATTTCCTGTTTTGTAAATATATGTTGTATACTGCAGCCTTTATTTTTACAAGTACTCCTGATCTTCCCTGGGTAAGCAAGGCTTACCAAAGATATTTCTATATTTTTACAGTCTGTATAATTTTATTTCTCTGTTTAACTATGTTCAGCCAAACATTCAGATGGAGCAGGGCTATTTCTGAATGAGTGTTACTCTACTCACATGTACAAAAGTTGCATCACTAGGCTTTAAACTAAAATTTTCCCCCACAACAAATCTGTGACCTATAAGAAACCACACAGAAGAAAAGGGTTTTACTTTTCTCTAGTTTTCTTTAAAGAAAAAGAATCAAGGAGAATCTGGCTTACAGTCTGTGGCAGTGAACAAAATTTGCTTTAGGGCAAAGCCACAGGATATTCATAGTAGAACTAGATTATATTCAAACCACAAGTTAATATGAGAAGACAGTAGTCTCATTGACTACAGAAACACCAAGAAAGCAGATGGTGATTTGTGAAGAGAGTTAAATAATACACATTTACGTTTCAAGACGATTTTCATATAAAGTTCCAGATTAAACTTAGCTAATAAACACAGTAGCCTTCAGCAGCACATTACTTTGGTTTTTTTTGTTGCCTTTAAATTAAATAATAAGTTAAACAAGGGAGATACTATTAAAAATTATTATAATAAAAAAATAAAAGAAGTAAATGAATGAGACTTTTGATGTGAAAAGTTTTGGGTGTTATTTTTTTTTTTGCATTTCTCTTGCTATCAAGTTATTTAATATATTAATATTGAATATTGATATAACTTCCCTTAATATTGAATAATATTTTTTTCTTAAAATCATTCAATGACTAGTAACTCAGTAAGGGCCTCTTTGTCTATTGTTCATCTTCAGCCAATAGCCACTCTGTTGATCTAAGAGGGAGTCTGCAGGATAACATGTTATAATACCTGTGGTGAGTTGTCGCACACAGAGACTTCCCACTGTTTTAAATTAAGAGTAATGACACTGAAGTTAATCTAATGTCTATCCTAGCCTACAGAGAGCAATCAGTATCAAAATTTAAGTTTGGAAAAAATTAATTCCATCCTACAGGTTTGTCTGAATATTTTCAATTACTTTCAAAATACAATTATTTTTTCTTAATTATATTTACAAGAAAAAAAGGGCATGACCTATAAAATTCAAAATCAAAGCTATAGACAAGAAAACAATATGAAAGAAGGTTATTATATAGAGTCTGTCTGAATGTTAAAGATAAATCTGACATCCAGCCCTCTAGGTTACACACAGATCAACATAGGGTGCATAGGGTTTATTTAAATACAAATGCATCTTGTTGAATTTTCTTGTTCAGAGACTTACTCTGTCTGAAGACCATATTTCTAAAATCATAGAATCATAGAATCATAGAATATCCTGAGTTGGAAGGGACCCTTAAGGATCATCAAGTCCAACTCTTGATACCGCACAGGTCTACCCAAAAGTTCAGACCATGTGACTAAGTGCACAGTCCAATCTCTTCTTAAATTCAGACAGGCTCGGTGCAGTGACCACTTCCCTGGGGAGCCTGTTCCAGTGTGCAACCACCCTCTCGGGGAAGAACCCCCTCCTGATGTCAAGCCTAAATTTCCCCTGCCTCAGCTTAACCCCGTTCCTGCGGGTCCTGTCACTGGTGTTAATGGAGAAAAGGTCTCCTGCCTCTCGACACCCCCTTACGAGGAAGTTGTAGACTGTGATGAGGTCTCCCCTCAGCCTCCTCTTCTCCAGGCTGAACAGGCCCAGTGACCTCAGCCGTTCCTCGTACGTCTTCCCCTCCAGGCCTTTCACCATCTTCGTAGCCCTCCTCTGTACACTCTCCAACAGTTTCATGTCCTTTTTATACTGTGGTGCCCAGAACTGCACACAGTACTCGAGGTGAGGCCGCACCAGCGCAGAGTAGAGCGGGACAATCACCTCCCTTGACCTACTAGCGATGCCGTGCTTGATGCACCCCAGGACACGGTTGGCCCTCCTGGCTGCCAGGGCACACTGCTGGCTCATATTCAACTTGCTGTCTACCACGACCCCCAGATCCCTCTCTTCTAGGCTGCTCCCCAGCGTCTCATCGCCCAGTCTGTACGTGCAACCAGGATTTCCCCGTCCCAGGTGCAGGACCCGGCACTTGTTCTTATTGAACTTCATGCGGTTGGTGATCGCCCAGCTCTCCAACCTATCCAGATCCCTCTGCAAGGCCTTTCCACCCTCATTCGAGTCCACAACTCCTCCAAGTTTGGTGTCATCAGCAAACTTGCTCAAAATACCTTCTATTCCTACATCCAGATCGTTTATAAAAATATTGAAAAGTACCGGCCCTAAAATGGAGCCTTGAGGGACCCCACTGGTGACCGCCCGCCAGCCTGACGCAGCTCCATTTACCATAACCCTTTGGGCCCTGCCCGTTAGCCAATTGCTCACCCATCGTATGATGTTTTTATTTAGCTGTATGGTGGACATTTTGTCCAGTAGGATCCTATGGGAAACCGTGTCAAAAGCCTTGCTGAAGTCCAAAAAAATCACATCAGCTGGTTTCCCTTGGTCCATCATACAGGTGATCTTATCATAAAAGGAAATCAGGTTAGTTAGGCAGGACCTACCCTTCACAAACCCATGCTGGCTGGGACCAATGACTGCTTTGTCCCCCAGGTGAGCCTCAATAAGTTCGAGAACCATCTTCTCCATGATTTTACCAGGCACTGACGTGAGACTGACAGGCCTGTAATTGCTAGGGTCTTCTTTCTGACCCTTCTTGTAAATCGGCACAACATTTGCCAGCTTCCAGTCTACCGGGACCTCTCCAAATTCCCAGGATCGTTGAAAAATAATTGAGAGAGGTTCCGCGATGACGTCCGCCAGCTCTTTCAGCACCCGGGGATGAATCCCATCCGGACCCATGGACTTGTAGGGATCCAGGTGGAGTAGCAAATCCCGCACACGTTCAGGGTCGGTTGGGAGTTTGTCATCCCCACCGTCCCGGTCCTCCAGCTCAGGGCACCCTGGGTCCCGAAGCCCATCATCGGCATTGAAGACAGAGGCAAAGAAGGCGTTAAGCGTCTCTGCTTTGCCTATGTCATTGTCTGTGAGGAGACCTTCCCTATCAAGGAGCGGCCCTATGTATTCTTTAGTTCTCCTTTTTCCATTCACATATCTGAAAAAGCCCTTTTTATTTTCTCTCACAGACACAGCCAGCTTCAACTCTAGGTGTGCTTTGGCCACACGAATTTTCTGCCTACAAACACGAACGGCATCCCTGTATTCTTTCCATGACACCTGGCCCTCCTTCCAGTAGCGAAACACTCTCTGTTTCCGCCTAATCTCCATTAGAATGTTCCTGGTCAGGCACGCCGGCCTCCTGCCCCGCCTGCCTGACTTGCGATATTTAGGAATTGCCTGATCTTGTGCTTCTAGGAGGCATCGCTTAAAGAATGACCAGCTCTGGTGGACATCGAGGCCTTCAAGAGCAGTTTCCCAGGGGACCTTGCTGACTAATCAAGCATTTTGATTTCAGAACTGCTTAGCACAATGCATCAGTAGCTCATCTAGCTTCATAATTCACAACAGGTGTAGCTCTGGTACATGGCCAGGCTCAGCCCCCTGTCCCCATGTCTCTCCTATTTGGCTAGCAGAGGGTGTGTTCCCAATCCACAGGGGTGAGCACCTTCCAAAGCTCAGACTCTCATTTATAGAACCATCTACAACCAGATCATTTATATATATGTATTTAGGTACCACTGCACCATCCTTGGCATAGACTTAGTGGGGACAATGTTGACATCTCCCTGACTGTAAAACAGAATCTGCCTCATACTGCTGTATACTAGAAGGAAGATTTGACAGCTTTCTTTTGCCCACAAGCACTTCAGTATCACTTGTGTTCTCAACAACTGATCAGATTTTCTCTGAGAAGCTGCAGCAACATTTTAGGATTACAGGTGGTACCTGATTAGAAGAAAAATATTAATGGGAGTCAAAAAAAATAAATAAATAAACATAAAAAATGATGTAACAAAGGCCTTTCTCACCTTTACTTCCAATAAATTCACACAAACTATAATAGAATCCACAGAAGTTATCTCTTTTATGTCTAGTCTAGCTGCTTCATTAAATTTCACTCCTTTAGTGATGAAACTACCTTGAGTGAGTATCTCCACCACTTAATCACCCTATTTATTTATTTTTGTTTATTTGTTTTTATGGTCAGTTCTATCCTTCAACTTTTACTTATTCTGTTTTTGCCAACACTGGTTCTTTCAACTGTGTTGACAGATATTCATCTGACTTAACTTCACCCTGCTAACAGAGGGTAAATAATATAATCTGTGGGAAGAGACAAACCCCTTGAGAAGCCACTTTGAAATCATTTTGTGAATCATGCTGGTGAAGCCTCAGACTTACATTTACAAAGCCATTAAATATCTCTGTATTAGCTTTTTCCCAAGGTAAGTTCTCTTTCTTATGCAATATCCATACATTTTCTTATTTAATTTTAGTCAAGTTGTCTGGACCCTCGTGTATTCCTGTTCTGTCTCTTCCTAGACGACATTGCCTTGATATACAATGGAAGGATAAGGCTGCAAAAAATCTTTAAGATTTTGTCTAATTTTTCCCTGTGTCCTGGAGCAGGATCAGGTATATTCTTGCTGGTCTTGACAGATGGTGTTCTAGCTTGCCGATAAATATCTCCTTCACATCATAACAAAAATGTAATGTAGATTTTTTGAATGTCAAGAGAGCATCCTGACCTTGCTTTGATCAAAAGATTTACAACTGTGTCTAACAAACCATAGCTGACAGAAGAACCTGAACAAAAACTGAGTGTGATGAGACTTGGATCAGCAAGTAACAGGAGAACAATACCTGAAATTGCTGGAGAGGTGTCATCATGGACTGATCATATCAGCAGTCTGTACTGACACCCTTCTGAAACACCCCCCAGGTAGCAGCAACTGGGGGAAAACATTGTCCCCTAGATACCTGATACTGTATAGAAGCAGAGCACCCAGGGTGAAGATGGAATCACACATTGGGATCAAGCCACCATCCAAGAGTCCAACAGGACCAGCAACTGGAAAAGGTCTCAGTTAATTGTGTGTGCATTTGTGTATTAGTGTGTAAAGCTTTTCTTGACACAGCCTATTCCTCTGTTGGCCCACTTAGCAGACTGAGACCAGGTGTTCCTGGTGCTCCTTTTTCCCTGTTTACATTATGAAAAAAATTCTCACAACCTGTATTTGGAGAGACTGTGTTTGGGGTCATGTGCCTGATTCTGCTAGGAACGCCTGGAAGATGCTATACAAAAAGAAATGTTTGCTATCAGATACCAATTCCAGGACATTTTCTGTCAGAAGTGGCAAATGCTCCCTCTCTGTAAATGCATTTGATTAAGGCAAATCAGGCCTTTGTATTACACTAACCTCTGAGTGCACACACCCTGTTGGGGCATTTATTTATCTTATATCTTACTGCAATAAAATGTTTGATTTTCTTTGGAATGATTTGTAGGAAACAACTCCATAACTCTTTGTTCTTTTTCTTTTTCTCTCTTTTATGCCAGTTTCCACCAATCAGTAATCAGATTTGGCTTACAGTCATCATTGGCCATTCTCTCAACTTTTCTTCCCTTGAGATTTTTTATGTTTAGAAAAATAAATAATCTGTTTCTAACCAACTACAAAATTGCTTCTATTTCACATTTTATTTTTGAAATCTCAGAAATGCTTAAAAAATTTTGGCAAATCTCCCCCTTAAAACAAAAATTTGCTTTAAGCTAATTATGAAACTGTTGTGGCCTCACCACAGATTTCCTTATTTGCATATTTAATTTCCCCTCTCACCGTCTCTTCTCTTCGATGTTCAGGAACATTCCCCAGGGTTGAGAATGAGAGCGCTCAGCTTTTACCAGGCTTATGGAAGAGCAGTGTTCTGTTAAAATCCAGTTGGTAGGTTAAAATGAAAGGACAGTATGATTCAAACAGAAGACTGGGCAGGCAGTATAGGACAAAATGCACGGCCAGATAGATGTGATGCTGTGACTTCAGCAGGTGATCTCAGACACAGTTTACGATGAAAAGCTCACAGACATAGCTTACTTTGTGTGCAATAGATGAATAGCCATTATTCATGGCTGGCAGCACAAGCATCTATAAAACATGAATGTAGCCACCTCAGAAGCATCAATAAAATATGAATGTGGCCGTCTCAGAACCAGTAATTCAGTGAATCACTTGGCCGCACACCTGTCTTTTCCTGTTATGCCTCTATTCAAACTTTTCTCATCTGTGCAGTCAAAGAGATTTATTTACACTGTTGCTCACATTTCAGAGATCACATTTCAATAGAGAAGTGTCCAAAAAGTTAGTGATCCATGTTTTTTACTGACTTTGCTTCTGGCAGGATCACGTCACCTGCAGAATCAATATCTGAATAATGTACACAGATACTTGTAGATCTGGGTTCTGTTCCCAGCTGTGTGAATGGACATGCTACTAACATCACGTTTTTTTGAATCACTAAGAGTCAAAGTGTTAGGGTTAGGGTTAGAGTTACTGTTATCTTCATTCCTGTCTTGCTCTTGTTGTCAGGACCTATTGAAAGTTAATAGTTAACAACATATGTGAAAGTTATGCTGTGTTTGCAGACCACTCAACTTAAAGGTAATGAATTCCAATTAAGGATACAGTTATGGCTTGTATTAAGGTGGAAATTTACTGCAGAAAAATATGGGAAAGTCAAAAGTTTTCTTACAAACAACATTGTTAATGATTCATAACATGTTAGTGCTAGATAATTTTATGAAATAGTTGTTTAAAACAGTAGTACAGCTTGCATCACCAAGAGAAGAACAGATTAAACATCAGCTCCAGTCTAATAAGTCATTAAGTCAGAAAAGTCTGCACAATGTAAACTCCCCCCCCCCCCCCCCCGAAATTTCTAGGGATCTGCCTTCCTGGCTTATTACAGTATCTGAAAACTGTTTGAAGATACAAACATATAAAAATTCAGTAGTATTTTAAAGCTATAGAATTTTATCCTGACAAAATGAAGAAACTTTCTGAAATCTATTGGAAACTTAAAAAAGTAAAATTTGCTTCCCACTGTGGAACACTAAATATTATAAGACACTTGGAGAGAGAAAGAAATTAAAATATGTGTATAAATATGTATATAATAATGTTTGTCCTTAAGTGCTTAAGAAGTCCAGTATGTGAGATTTTCGTAGTAAGAAAAAAAAAAAATGGAATCCTTACAGAACATAGAAAATGGCTTCTACATTGCATGTCAGCTTCTGTATGTTGCAAACCACCTTTTTTCATGGAACTTACTAAATTCAGAAGTCCACACCTTGTAAATTATCATTAAGTAGCAGACCAGATTGCCCCTGAAAATCCTGCTGTACAACAGCCCTTCTGGGACTGTACACTGTTCAAATGCTAAGGAGGAAAAGACCAGAGACTTTTGTCAAGCCAGCACACATGGCTATAACGAGAACTGGACAAAAAATTTTGTCAAACCCTTTTCTGGCAACCTGACAGATTTCTTTCCAATAAATAAGCACACCCATCTCATTTCAAATCTAGATAGATCCCCTAAATTTTTCTGTTCCTTTATGTAATACCAAAATTTGGTGGTGTAGATTTGCCATTATTTCATGATGGTGTCTTGCAAGTATCTAATCAATCCAATTCTAATCCAATCAAGATATTGAGGCTTCCCTTGTGGTAAAAGGAGCAGCACATCCAGGAATGTATTCCTTCATCCAAGAAAATGGGTTGATCTGCCTCTTTAGGCATCCTCTTGATCAGCTACAGAACAGGTCTTGGTAACCATTGTGCCATCAATGGCATAATTAAATGTCTGAAGCTATGTGAGATTAATGCATGTATTAATAATGATTTTTACTGGTTATTTCTGCATACAAACATTTAATATTAACAAAGTGAAACAATGGACTGTTTCTTACTTGGCAGTTTTCAGAGTTTGGATTAAAGTTTTCAGTAAGATTTTGAAACAAATTTTGAAACGTACTTACTATGAGGGCTGGAAACTATATTTCCTTTTCAATAGTAGTCAACGACAAACAGGCCGAAAATAGGTCATGCTGACTGAAGATCTGGGCAACTTGATGAAAGTAAATGATATGGGCTGATAAAAGCCTACAGCAGAATCAAGCATGAAGGTATTTTCTCCTAAATCATGGTGTCTTCTCCTAAAACCTAAAGTCTCATCAATTTTTTTTTTTTATCCTAAGTTTTTCTTTCACTAAAAAGTAAATAATTTATCTCCCTCCCTCTCTCCTGCTTCCCTCTTCCCCCAATTCAGGGGGTTAACAGCTAGAGATATTCAAATTAGGGTTTCTGAAAACAGGGAAATGCAGTATTATAGCCATGAACCATAACTCCCTCTTTCCAAACTATAAGTTATCAATTCTTACTAAAAATTGTCTACATAAACC
>NC_137694.1:81363721-81397006 GCF_964034855.1 Anser brachyrhynchus
ACAGGAAACGGAAATTTCTGTGAGAAAGGGAACACTAAAACAGACTTAGTAAAAGAATCAAAGGAATTAAGGAATATTTTCTGTCTTTTTATGGTTAAAACATAAGTAAAAAGACGGATTAAAAGCTGGATGGGTTTACTGGGAAAAAAAAAATATCTTTTATACCACTTCACCTATTATCTAAGGACATGATTGACCAGATAGATGCAGCCACAGATATGACATACTACTATGTATGAGCATGTTCAAGTCATCAGTGAAATTACCTCTAGTACTAAAATCTATATTGAAGATAAATACAAGACTGGACCCTTAGGTCATAACTTCACAGAGATTAATGGGTGCATTTAACTTTATCTACATGAATAATCCCATTGATTTCTTTGAGTGTCTACATGCATAAAATGAAGCACAGGTGTAAATCTTTTCTGAATTATATTTTTAGATTATAATCTCCAGCTATGCACTACTTTGCAGAAGTGTCCTGATCTTCATCTACTGAAGTCATTACTGTTTAGACAAGAGATGGACAATGGCCCTTTTTACTGTAGGATTCTTTTGAGCTCACTTTGAGGGCTGAATTAGTGAAGATAAATATTGCTTGGAAAGCAAAACATGAAGGCGGATACACATTATCTGACTAAGCACCTTTGGGGATCTGGTAAGTGAAAGTGTTGCTTGAGATATATGTTTGATAAAGTACAATCCCAACAAAGCAGTAAATAGGAAAATTTGTGCCACGCTTGTGAAGCAAAATGGCAGGGAAATGATAGAGGACAGGAAAAGTAACCGGACAGCTGCAGCCTAAAAGTTTGCTTTCATGATGCTAAATGCTTCTTGATTTTCATGCAGCAATACATTGAGTTGGGAGACCCCACAGTACAGGCAGCTTACATAAAGTTGAAGTGGTAAATCTTAGGAGTGATTTTTTTTTCTTTATTCCTTTATGAATATTTATTGGAAAAGGAGAGAGGGAATGGTGATAGGGTCATTGCTCTGTTCCACTAGAGGCCAGTCAACAGAATGTAGCAGTCATAGTAGGAAATGAACTATAGCCCATTAGACTTCACTGTATGTGAAGATGATGCTTTGATTTACATATGAATCTCTGAGACAGATGGAGGAGAAAGCCACAGTGACTGCAGATGTAGCAATTGATCTGAGAACTCCTAGACTTCAATGTGTGTGTCTGTGGGAAAAGAGATCCAGCAGAGGGTTAGGAACAGGTCCAAGCATCCTCCATGAATCTTTAAAAAAGGGGAAGCCTGTAAAACTAAATCAGAAGCAGAATCTGAAGACTACCCAAGCACTGTTATCCCAGAAGGATGCCAACTGAAATTCAGACTTATTCCATGCACCCTACTTGTTTGGTAAAAAGTCCTGAATTACGTCATTGTCTCAAAAAAAATTCTGTCCATAGGGAATAAATGTCCCATCTAACTGATTAATCACTTAGCAAAGGGTTTTTATGTGGGGTGTTAGTTAAACTGAGCAATATTCAGACAAGTAATACTTCAACCTAGAAAACACATATATTCCTCACTACATAGCAGGGGCTAAATCTGTTTTGCTTGGTTCTAGTGACAACACAAGGTCCCTGACCATATCCATATGTTCTCATTGATGTACCAATTTAGGCTGATAAAGGTGAGCTCAAATTTTCAGTGTCACTAGAGAATTTTATCTAACCTCCCAGAATTTTATTCCTTGCCATTTGACTTTCCAGATGAAGCCCAAAAGTAAAGCTCCTTTACTTAACATTATCATACATCTTGCTGCTTAGGCATTACAGAACATGCATAGCTGGGTATCACAGGAAACCTTCACATAAAGCCATGAAAAACAGATACAACTTGACCAGAAGAGAACACCAAAATCTGACTTGGTCCTTAATAATGTTTTTTATGGATAGTTCATGATCATTTGAACTCACTGTTTCTACCAATTATAAGACTGCCTGCCTTCTGTATCTCCAGGAATGGTGCCAGGTTTGTTACCTATTGAGACAAGAAGTAGAAATTCTGACCACCACCTGACATATTCGTAGGACTAGTTGGCTATTTTATTTAAAAGCCATCAGTGGATAAAAATCTTAGTCACTGAATATTTTAAGATAAGTCTAAATTATTCTCATCTCAATCATTGCATTGTTTTGCCAATGACAGCCTTTATTTAAAACATTCAGTGTATATTAGCTCTGCTTCTATAGTGACTTTCAGTACCTTAAGTAATGCAGACCTTGCAAGGGAACAGAGAATATTGCTTTTAAACCAAGTGACAAAGCTGGAGAAAACCACTAAGCTTAGCATTCACAGGCTTTCATTACCACTTTTTCTGAGGGTTTTCCTGCCACCCAAACAATTAGACTCAGGTGTGTCCTTTCTCCAGAGTTCTCCCTTGCAGAAAATGCTGCATATTTTCTCATGTTTTGTGTTCAAAGGATTTTGTCTGAAGAGCATTTTTTTTTTTAATAAAAAATAAAAAAGCAAGTGATGCTCTGGATTCATATTGTAGAAGGATGGTCAAAAGCTAGGAGTATGGCACTGGAAGAAGAAGATGCTGAGGTCTGTCATGGTACCAGCTCTCATGAAATCACATTCCATATATTCTATCAATCCTTTAGCAAAACTGCCACCTGTGTAAATGAGGTTCACCACTGGGACACTGCATGTTGAACAATTGTTCTTCATCCTGCTGTTTTAATTGAGTGCAGTTATCTGGGGACAGATCTAAGTACTTCTTGCACTGCTCTAGAATTGTTGTCCTGCCTGCAGTAAAGTCACTTAACTCTCTGGAATATGACTTTCTGATACAAGATACTCATTTAGTTCCTGTTCACTTCCAGGAATCAGGCAATCCTTGAGAGGTAGTTTGAAACCCTGAAATTTAGGTGCCTAAATCTCATAAATAGATAGACTATTAAGAGGTATTTAGATGTGTTCCAACTATAAATTTACTGGTTTAATTCCAGAATGTTTGTCTAAACTGTCACAGTCCTTTCCTTTCCTTTCCTTTCCTTTCCTTTCCTTTCCTTTCCTTTCCTTTCCTTTCCTTTCCTTTCCTTTCCTTTCCTTTCCTTCTCCTTTCCTTTCCTTTCCTTCCTTTCCTTTTCCTTTCCTTTCCTTTCCTTTCCCTTTCCTTTCCTTTCCTTCTTTCCTTTCCTTTTCCCTTTCCTTTCCTTTCCTTTCCTTTCCTTTCCTTTCCTTTCCTTTCCTTTCCTTTCCTTTCCTTTCCTTTCCTTTCCTTTTCCTTTCCTTTCCTTTCCTTTCCTTTCCTTTCCTTTCCTTTCCTTTCCTTTCCTTTCCTTTCCTTTCCTTTCCTTTCTTTCCTTTCCTTTCCTTTCCTTTCCTTTCCTTTCCTTTCCTTTCCTTTCCTTTCCTTTCCTTTCCATCTGGGACATGAGGCTTCACTTTGGTTACTTAACTTCTGTTGTAGTTGGGTATACACACCTTAGTTTAATGACCAGAATGATATATAATTTTGCATGTGTAAAGAAAGTAGTGCTGCATGCAGTGGTTCTTTTTTTGTCAGGATGTCAGGATGGATCATGGATGGATCATTAGGGCTTGGGATCGCCTGGGGAGCTTGAATGTTTCTTTGCCCATTTATAGCTCACTGCAAAGGATCTCAATATATACGGAGTATGGGAACTAACCACATGTAGCATAGGCATGCATTTCTGGCAAGTTTGACACACAAGAAAACAACAACCAGAAAAACAAAAAGCTCTTATTCCCTTTACACAGAAGGGCTGAAATGTCTTTGTGGGCCTGAAGGTGCACTTAACAAACTGCCTGGTCTCACCAGTAAACACCTTCCTCCCTTCCTCCCTTCCTCCCTTCCTCCCTTCCTCCCTTCCTCCCTCCCTTCCTTCCTTCCTTCCTTCCTTCCTTCCTTCCTTCCTTCCTTCCTTCCTTCCTTCCTTCCTTCCTTCCTTCCTTCCTTCCTTCCTTCCTTCCTTCCTTCCTTCCTTCCTTCCTTCCTTCCTTCCTTCCTTCCTTCCTTCCTTCCTTCCTCCCTCCCTCCCCTCCCTCCCTCCCTCCCTCCCTCCCTTCCTTCCTTCCTTCCTTCCTTCCTTCCTTCCTTCCTTCCTTCCTTCCTTCCTTCCTTCCTTCCTTCCTTCCTTCCTTCCTTCCTTCCTCCCTCCCTCCCTTCCTCCCTCCCTTCCTTCCTCCCTCCCTTCCTCCCTCCCTTCCTCCCTCCCTTCTTCCCTTCCTCCCTTCCTCCCTTCCTCCCTCCCTCCCTCCCTCCCTCCCTCCCTCCCTTCCTTCCTTCCTTCCTTCCTTCTTCCTTCCTTTCCTTCCTTCCTTCCTTCCTTCCTTCCTTCCTTCCTTCCTTCCTTCCTCCCTTCCTCCCTTCCTCCCTTCCTCCCTTCCTCCCTTCCTCCTTCCTCCCTTCCTCCCTTCCTCCCTTCCTCCCTTCCTCCCTTCCTCCCTTCCTTCCTCCTTTCCTCCCTTCCTCCCTCCCTCCCTCCCTCCCTCCCTCCCTCCCTCCCTCCCTCCCGCCCTTCCTTCCTCCCTCCCTCCCTCCCTCCCTCCCTCCCTCCCTCCCTTCCTTCCTTCCTTCCTTCCTTCCTTCCTTCCTTCCTTCCTTCTTTCCTTCCTCCCTCCCTCCCTCCCTCCCTCCCTCCCTCCCTCCCTTCCCTTCCCTCCCTTCCCTTCCCTTCCCTTCCCTTCCCTTCCCTTCCCTTCCCTTCCCTTCCTTCCCTTCCCTTCCCTTCCCTTCCCTTCCCTTCCCTTCCCTTCCCTTCCCTTCCCTTCCCTTCCCTTCCCTTCCCTTCCCTTCCCTTCCCTTCCCTTCCCTTCCCTTCCCTTCCCTTCCCTTCCCTTCCCTTCCCTTCCCTTCCCTTCCCTTCCCTTCCCTTCCCTTCCCTTCCCTTCCCTTCCCTTCCCTTCCCTTCCCTTCCCTTCCCTTCCCTTCCCTTCCCTTCCTTCCCTTCCCTTTCCTTCCCTTCCCTTCCCATGAAAAAAAACATTTTTTTCAGTATTGTTAATTAATAACACCATTGATTTTCTAACATTCTTATACATTATACAACAAAGAAGGCTTATTATAAAAGATGTGAAGGTAAAACTTATTGATCTAGTTAGATACACCTATCTCTGACACGCCTGTTGGAAACAGGTTTTGAAGTATGAGCATCTCTGAACCACATCAGGGAGAACTGGCCTGAACCAAAAGTGTGCTTGGATATATATTTACCATTAAATTCTATACAGCTGAATTAGTTTTTGAGGCCAGTTACTATAAAAAGGTATGAATATACATATTGTAAACAAGGGTACATGTATTTTTGGCACACAAAGATGCATTAAAAATATTAATTTTTAAAATACATCCCCAAGAATCAGACATCATACCATATATTTTAACAGAAAATGGTATTTTTTATGTCTTAAGTTGATAGTCATATTGCATTATTAAACACTCTGTTTAAACAAAACTGCTGATGAACGACAAGAAATACAAGTGTTGTCTCATGAGAAACAACTGGGTTTAAAAGCAAAGATTTCTAAGACAGAATAAAACCATGGTCTGTCATAAGACTCCTGCTCTGACATGGAGATGGAGTTTTAAAAATAGTAACTGAAGTTTCTCCCTGCAAACCTCCTTATGTCATGGTGAGCAAGTTCACTCACAGTTTATAAAGCATGTTTCGAGTGCAGCAGGACATATCCACAGAACAGCTCTGATGTGACACAGCAGCCAGCTGGTGTTTTGAGGTGCTGTTCTTCATGTGGGTCTTAATGCAGAATATGGAACACAGAAAAATTCCTTGCAGCAAAATCCATTGTCAGCTTGGACATGATGATCCATTCTGAAAGAAGTGCAGTGTCACAGCTCTCCAAGAGCATTACAGAAGAGGTGAGTACAGCCTGGAAAAAAAGGCACAACACAAGGCTGGTTCCACATGAAGTATAATCAGCTAGCTATCACTTCCTATCTGAGATGTTACATTTGACAGCCCTTGTAACGTCTCTCCTGCCTCCAGTTCAGAAGGTTTTTTTGAAGGGACTTTTCCGTCTCTCTTTAGGCTAGCCGCAGAAGGTGAAAATTTTCAACTTGCATTCAGCTTCATCCCTTTAAAGATAACAGAGATGGGTAATGGACCAAAGAATTGCAGTGTATTTTACACCATAAAACTCAGGATATGACTAATATGATAGAAACTTTTGCAAGCCCATTACAAACACTCTAATCAATTTTATGGGGGAAGCTTTACATTCATATGTAATGCAACTATATAGATATGTACATAATCAGGTTCTTAAAGGCAAAATTTTGTTTTCAGGATGTGCAGTTACAGTGATAACACATAAACATATTTTTTGAAGGGAAAAGGATGGGAACTAGCATAAGTAAACTGTCAAGCAATGTCTATGCAGAAATACTAATCTTTGCAGATGGATTTCATGTGGAAAGTGTATTGTTACAGTTTTAAGTCTCACTGATGCAAGGAGATGTTAACTGAGGAAAAACGGGAGTTTCTAGCAGCTACAAGTAATGTAAAAATGGGGTCAATTCTGGTTTTCCTGTACCTCTTCCACTGAGGTAGAACACTGTCTATGCCACGGTTCCACACGTGCTGCTTTCAGAACTCACCTCTACAGTTTGTCCTCCGTTGTGATAGCAACTGAAATGGGCATAGAATTAAAATGTTCTGTGAGGGAACAGGGGACACAGATAAGTGAGCTAACAGGAAACATGGTATTTTTGCTATACATATGCAAGGTATCAATGAGCTTACAAACATAGTTCAGTTCTCTTCTGTATGGGGTTAGAGGGAAGGAAGAAACCGGCTATCTCTGGACAACAGAGAGCTGGATATTTTCAGAGATGAGGACAGGAAGAGGAAGAATATGTTTAGTCTTACTACTCCTAATACCCATACATATGAATTTCAGTTAAAAATAAGAATAGAAAGAAATTGGATTTGTGATGTGAAAGGCCTAGTGAGACACAGCTCTGATAGCAAATATGTGGGAAAAGGAGATTTGCTTTGTGGAGGGAGAAGTATTTAATTCTTGCCAAAGGGGAGTGGGACAAGAAGCCTTGTGAGCACCCAGTCCACAAGGATTAGGTTGTAACTATTTTATGGTGTGTCAGTGTATCTGAATTTGAGCATATTTCCTATGAAAAGAGCAATTTGGTATGGTAAAAGATCAGCTATTTTAAGCATTGAGTTATTTTTATTTTAGGGTACTTCTCTAAATAAAATCATTTTTCCTGTTATAAGCATTTAGTGTTATTGTGACATAAATCATAGTTAAGTTATATTTATTAACATAATATAGAACCCTGTTTATTTTGTAGTTCCATACCTTATATTTAAATAATCAAACACAGCACAAATTAATTATTTTGTAAGGATATTAAAGGACAGATCTGGGGAGTTTTTCTCCAAAATAACATTGACAATAGTGATCTTCAGCTTGTTTCTGATATGTGGGTAAATGAAAGAGCTTCTCTTTTGTTATAATATTTGCAGTCAAATTTACTAACACCTATTCTCTTTGACTTGTATGAACTGATTTCCATATGGTCCATATGCTCTATGTTTCTATATGGAACATAAAGATTTGATCCATATGTTCTACAAGTTTCTATTAGTAACATAAAAAAATAAATAAATAAATATTAGAAAATGTTTAGAAGGCTGAACCTAACAAATCAAGCAAGAAAACAACTTTAAAAAAATAGAATACTTAGAAATTCACTAATTCCTTGCAGTCCAGGTATCGTGATAGAAATTATTATTTTCAAACCAAGCATCTCCAAAATGCTTGAGAAGCTTTGATACACACACACACTGTAAGCAGGAGAGGCAGGTGTATACGGCAGGAATCACATCTCCAGCAAGTCATGGAAAGGCAGATGATGTAGAAGTGGGAAGTATTTTCCTTCTCTAGTTTAAAAAAGGAGAATGGGGCTGTCTACATTGTCTGCACATTGTGAAAGTCTTTAAGCCTGTCTCTCTCTGAAAACAGCGAGGGAGGGAAAGGCTTTTTTTTCCTATCTAATGTACAGAAGCGAGGGAGGTTGGATTCTACCACTTCCTAGCCTGCCAACCAGCCAAATATTAGAGCCCACAGGAAGACTGGTTTGTCACGTTGTGCTGTTAACACAGGCTTGCAAGGCAGCCCATCTGCTGCCGCTGTCATGCTGGTGCTGTTATAAGGAAGAGCTGCCAGAGAAGACACCCAGCTTCTGTGCTTTTTCTTGAGTCCTTGGGAATAACAAGCATGGTGTGTTCAGCGGTGCTGGAGAAGACTGTGGGAATGGGAAACTCGATGGATTTGGGGGCAGGGAGAATGTGAAGCTGCTGGATTTTCTGGGAAAGTGTGCATGAAATCAATGGGCTGTTGTGGGGGAAAGAAGGAAGAATTTCTAATTCATATATTTGTTCTCTGATAGGGAAATATAATAGTGGTGGATTTGCTTTTGAGAGAGAGAATAAATAAATAGATAAATAAATAACCTATTTGCGAAGAAGGTTACTTGCATGACTAGAAAATGATTGGGGGAACTCCATTTAAAAGGACTGGATGCCTAAGCCTGAATTAATGAACTATGAACTGCTGTTGCAACAATGCAAAGAATTTCTGAAGGAAAGGCAGAGGGAACCTTGGAAAACCAAGAAGGTAGGAAAAATCAGCAATGTAATGATCAGTTACAAAACATATCAGAGATAATTTTGCTGACTTATTTCCCTTCCCTCCTTTTATAATCCTTTTTCACAGTGATGTGTTTTAAGTGGAATTATATATAATTAATACCCTGTAAATTCTTCGGTTTTGAAGGGAAAAGAGAAGGGCTGCATGTTGTTTCCTTTCTGGGGAAAAAAAAAATCAGAACTGAAAATTGACTCTCAGGGTATTGCTTCACTTTTCAGAGATATGACCATAGATATCACCTAGGCTGAGAACTCAAATTTTCAAAGCATATTCCAGTGTTTTTCCACAGTTTGTTTTTGAAATTTGATATTTCCAAATAGTTCTATATTAGGAGGGGAAATGTGTAAATAAATTAGAATTGAAAACCTAAAAGATTTGGCTGGCTCAAATTCTAATGTGTTTGCAATTGTTGTCTTCTGTATTATTGCCACTGGTAATTAAATGGTAGTGTAATGGTAATGTCTCTGTCAGTGCTGCAGAGTGAATTAGGAGAGTGGATTTCACCGATGCCAGCTGCAATTAAGCATGAAATTTCAATTTTCATTTTTACCCCTTGTCTCAGTGCTTGTAGAATTTTTACGCAATCTTTGTTTGACCCATGGGAGCCTTTTCCTTTTTTTTTACAACCAGATGATCTCTAAAAGTTTCTTTTATAGACAGACCTTCCTTTGGGTCCCAAGTAGAATTTTATTTCTAGAAAGCCTGAACAAAGCAGCTTGTATTTTGTAGGAAGACACTTGATAGCAGACGAAAAGCTACAGGCTTTCTAGCTTAATTTCCTATGAAAACGAGATTGATGTTAACAACTAATTCTGATGTCTGTTATTCTCCCCTCTGAACAGAATATGCCTTTGCAACCCCTTTCCAATTTCAGCCAGATTTGACACTGCAGTTTTCAAAGACTGAACTGCAAATTACAATAAATTGGTGTCTGGGACAGTAGAACAAAAGTAGTCTTTACTGAGTGAAAACCTGGTGCACAAGCTCAAATATAATATCTGAAACCAGAGCAACAACTAAGCAGCAATGCAATGGAAGTGTTCTAGCCACAAAACACGCTTTGGCCAGAATTTGTAATTCAGAGGACAGTTCAACTGCAAAATTTAGAATTCCAGGGTATTTGGATTCATGTGTTCTGCTGACAATGGAACAATTCGTTTTTCTAAGAAAAATGACTTGTGACTGAAGTATTTCTTTGGCGATCTGGATTTTTTCATTTATTTGAAGACTATTACATTTTTTACTCTAAAACGTAACAGGAAATGAAGAAAATGTTCTTTTTCTTACCTTTCTTTCTTACTTTCTGACGAGACAGTAAATCCCATGCATCCATTTACCTTTCTCTGAAGCCCTTCTATTAATTCATATACATAATAAGCACATATATTTGTATTTTTATTTATGAAAGACAAATAAGAAGTCATTGATTCCTTTTACTACATCAAGATTCAAATGTTGCCAAAATGAAGTAATTCATACCCCAGGTCACTTTACTATAGCCATTTGTAATAGTAGAGTATAGACTGTGTTAGTAACTTTGGAGTAGTGAAATTGCATCTAAATCTATATGGCAACATTTTTTTTTCTCTCGTTCCATCATTGTATGTACAATTCCTCTTTTGGATTGGAACATCTTGTCTTTTGAATTCAGAAAATGAGTGGTTTTTTTGTTTGTTTGTGTGTTTTTTTTTTTCCTTAACTCAAGAATTTAAATAAATGTTACAATTAGAAGAAAAAGCTGAGGAAGAGTAAATGCTGTACTTTGATAAGAACAGTCAAGGGGATAAATACAAGGTCTGAAACAACTGAGTAGACAGCGGTCCTACAAAAGGTAATTTGAATGCAATTGAGCTAATAAATACTGCTGCAAAAAAAAGAAGTACTCTTACAGGCTGTATAAATGGGGGTGTGCTTTATAAGATATGGGAGGTAATACTTCCCCATACGAGTAAAATTTCAGCTAAGATAGTGTGTCCAGCTAAGGGCAGATATCGGTTCAAGAAATGTCTGTACCAATTGGCAAGAATCTGGAGGTGAACAAAAATAATTATTAGAGGTCCAGAAAACAAGACTTGTGAGAAAGGATTGAAAGATTTGGGCTTGTTTAGTCTAGTGAAGGAAAGAATATGGAAGGACGTGACAGTAGTCACAATGAACAGGACAAGACATGATGTGTTTGAATTGTCTCAACAGAATTAGGGTGGGCATTAGCCAAAAAAAAAAACTTTTTAATGGTAAGATAGTGAAATGCTACATTAGCTTGATAAAAGAAGCTATCGTGTCTTTCACTAGATATCAGGATATTTAAAGAGCAATTTAGACAAACATTTAAGATATATGAGACTGAAGTTTGCTCTTATGTAATCTTGCTTAGGGTAAGAGAAGGGAATGGATGGCCTTTGAAACAAATTTGAAACAGATTTTGAAAAAAAATTGATTTTTGAGAAAATTTGCTGGTGATACTAAACTGGAGGAGTTGTTGACTCTGTTGAGGGTGAAAAGGTCTTGCAGAGAGATCTGGACAGATTGGAGAGCTGGGCAATCACCAACCACATGAAGTTTAACAAGAGCAAGTTCCGGGTCTTGCATGTGGGACAGGGCAACCCTGGCTATACCTACAGACTGGGCGATGAGACGCTGGAGAGCAGCCCCGCAGAGAGGGATCTGGGGGTTTTGGTTGATAGCAAGCTGAATATGCGCCAGCAGTGTGCCCTGGCAGCCAGGAGGGCCAACCGTATCCTGGGGTGCATCAAGCACAACATAGCTAGTCGTTCGAGGGAAGTGATTGTCCCACTCTACTTTGCGCTGGTGCAGCTCACCCAAGTACTGTGTGCAGTTCTGGGCACCACAGTACAAAAAGGACATGAAACTGTTGGAGAGTGTCCAGAGAAGGGCTACAAAGATGGTGAAGAGCCTAGAGGGTAAGAGGTATGAGGAGCAGCTGATGTCACTAGGCCTGGAAAAGAGGAGGCTGAGGGGAGACCTCATCGCTGTTTACAGCTTCCTCACGAGGGGGAGTGGAGGGGCAGGTGCTGATCTATTCTCTTTAGTGACCAGTGATAGGACCGGAGGGAATGGAGTCAAGCTGTGACATGGGAGGTTCAGGCTGGATGTCAGGAAGAGGTTCTTCACCAAGAGGGTTGTCGCGCACTGGAACAGGCTCCCCGGGGACGCAGTCATGGCACCAAGCCTGTCGGAGTTTAAGTAGCATTTGGACTATGCTCTTAGTCATATGGTCTGAATTTTTGGGTAGACCTGTGTGGTGCTAGGAGTTGGACTCGATGATGCTTGTGGGTCCCATCCAACTCGGGATATTCTATAATTCTGTGATTCTATGACCTCTTAAAATCTATGGCAGCCTACTTTTTATTTCAATTGCACTAGAGAGCAAGTGATTTTTTATCTCTGTTTAAAATCATGTTTGATTTTTTTTATTTTTTTTTTTTAAATGGGGTCTAATCCTCTGTTTCCTTGCATACAATACTTCTAATTACCTTCAAATAAGTGTATGCAAACCATCATTATCTTGACTGATTATTACACTGTCTGTTCATTATCCTGAACATTTTATGTCCAGAAACAAGTAAATTAAAGAATTTTTATATTAAATTTAATTTATATTTTATATTTAGTGTTCTCCATTCATACTAACTATGCAGTGTGATATACCTTTTTTTTTTAACCATTAAAAATAACTTCTATTAATAACTGATATATATTTTACTCAAGATAGTTACTTATGGGGCGTATTCAGTTATACTTCTAACATGAGAATAATGAAAAATTCTGTTACTTTCATTCTTCTTAGCTGTGAAAAATACATATAACAGGCAGATGAATTTGACATTGACTGAAATATCATTTCCCTTTTATCAATTTCATCTTTTCTGACTTTTAACTCTACTTCTTTTCCTGTACTCCTGAATTATAGGTCAATGTAAACAAAATGGCATGGTTTGCATTCCTTATACCAATCCTTTCAGGTACATCTTTACCCAGTCACCTTTGTGAATGACCTACCATTTTCAGTCTCTCTCACTTACGTCCATTTGTCCATTCTGTGTCAAAATATGGTGTTGACTGGGTGCCTTCTGAGCAATAGCATGTCACATGCAGTGAGACATGGAGAGACACCTGACAACAGCATCTTTGGAGTAGTAGCAGAATGGGCAGGTGGCTTTATTTTGTCATTTTGGACTATTTTACGTAGTCAAGACCACAAGAATTACTAAGAAGACAAGTTACATAACATTTTTTACTATCTTCCTCCTGACTGGAACTTCTAACAGCTACAGAAAAGCTATCAGCCTTCCAGGAAAAGAAATTCTATATTCAGAGGGTGTTGAGGCACTGGAACAGGTTGCCCAGAGAAGTTGTGGATTTGCAATCCCTGGAACTGTTCAAGGCCAGGCTGGATGGGGCTTTGGGCAACCTGGTCTAGTGTCCCCGCCAATGGCAGGGAAGTTGGAATTAGTTGATCTTTAAGGTTCCTTCCAACCAAAACCATTCTGTGATTCTATGATTCTATAACAAAATATAATCTACCTCGAACAGTAGATTTCAATTTTATTGCTTACAATCAGAGACTGAATTGAAGAATGAAGAATACAGCTTAATGGTAGGAAATGTAACTAATGCTCTGAGGAAAAAAAAAAGAGACAAGTGTAATAGGGACAGGTAATAAATACCTTCTTGGTCCAACAGAAATAGCTGGAAACAAGAAACAAGCTACCGAAAACAAAATCATCCCATTGTGTCTGTCAAAACATGAAACTTAAAGCTAAATATGTTTTTAAAAATCTTATATGATTTTGTTTGGACTGATAATTTATTTGAATTGAGATAAAAACATAGTTGCTTTTTTTGGAGGAGAGGGGTATTTTGCTATGTATGTGACAGAGAGAGAGATCAGCACATGGGTGAAAAGATTGTAATAAGTGTAAAAACAGTATGTCTATGAAGTCAGTATGTTTCATTACCTAACAGAATAACAAATGTCAGTTTTCCAGGTGTGCAAGATTTGTTTCCCTGACACCTCAGAAATAGATCTATTATTTGGTGAAAAATGTTCTGCCAATAATGGATACTTCTATCATTTATCTGCTGTTGAAAAGCTCATCTTGGTCCAAAGGAGATTTTTTTTTTACCAGTTTTAGTGGTTTTATGAAGTTCAGTTTATTTTATATACACAAATATAGGGTTTGTGGATGTTTTGTGGATGTTACAGTTTTATTGACAGCAAACTGATTATTGTGGTTGTGAAGGTATTTGAAGAGGTTTGGACAATGCTACTTTAGAAAGGCTGTTCTTGACTGTTGTTGTTTTTTTTGAGTATTTAAATAATTTAAAATCTATTAATGAGGACAACAGGCTAATTTTGTAGTCCAGAGTACATGGCAGTCATCTAGATGGTCCAAAGAGTCAAAGCAAGGATTTGAACCTTAGTCCCCCTCAGTAGCACAATTGTTCTGTCTGTCCCTCAATATGCATTGCAGTGGTGGGGCTGGTCTTTTTTAATTTCTCCTAAGAGGGGAAAATGTTTTCCAGTGCAATTTTTGCTCAAATTCACTTTTTCTTCCAAAAACAGCAGAACAAAACAAATGCTGAAACCCCTAAGATGATAATAAAAATGGAAAATTCTTGTCTTCCAAAGAGCTCTAGAAGGTGCTTGTTGCCAGTTTTTGAGAAAATATTGATACAGCTTCAGGAAATTAAAAACAGGGAATAACCTTATATTGGAAAGATATCCAACGATATGGTCTCTGGTTTGTGTGGGTATTCTGAAGATCTCTGTGATGTGCAGTTCACCAAAAGCCATTTTCCACACTGGAAACAATAAGGACCCAAAGCATTAGCTTGTGCTAACCAGTCTTGATGCTGTTATGCTGTCTTGGGGTTTTGGTCAACCTTGAAAACAAATTGCATTATTGCTTTATGAAAAAAAAAAAAAAAGTAAACCAGCATATTTTCCAGCTGGATATCAATTCCCTATATGGGACTGCAAAGTGACATCTAAGTTGTGATTTATTTTTATAAATTAATGGCAGAACCATCATATCAGCCATTTAAGACTTTGTGTGTTTGCTACAGCCAATTACTGTGGAAACTGCTTAAACAAATTAATGATTGGACTATGATTCGGAATAAACTCCATTAAAAATAATAAAAATAATAAAGTAGAATATCATTAGACCAAGAGGTTCTAACCACTACACTTGTTTATCACTAAATCTATATCCTTCCCTGAAATTCTTCACTGCAGATCTACAAAGGAATAGATGAAAAGCTGCTGTTCTCCTGCTTAACCTACAGCAAGAAGCCTTTAAAAACCACTCTTCTCATCTGTTACATTCCAATCATATTGAGCTGTTTTTTTCGGAGCTGTGTGGTAGGAAATTAGTTGTAAGGGTTTTACAATGTTGAAATACGAGGCTATGTGGATATGCAAATACTGCTCTGAATCCACTATAATCCTGAACATACGAATTTGTCCCATTGAAACCAAATTCATAAAAGCATACTTGTACACACCCTTCCTCAATTCAATTCCAAGTCCCTCGGTCAACTGTGATCCTGCTTTCTGTGGCAAATCTTGCTTCTTCAAAGAAAATCATACCTTAACAATAATCCAATATCTTACCTTTTTGTACTCATTCCCTTTGCTCTTTCCAAACTACGTGGATGGAACAAGTAAGAAAATGCACAGATGGCACACAAATTCAGTATGCTTTAATACTTGCCAACAAATACAGACATATGCAGACATAATTTTACGTACACTGAAAGAAAGACAGTGAAGTATTAGACTGTTTCAGAACTGAAGTGTTAAAAGCAATGCTTGCTTTGTGTGGATTCAAATAAAGAATATCACATGCTAGTTGATCTACTATCATGTGACATTACCTCAAACATGCAACATGTTATCATACTAAGTTACTAATTCTCTTTTCAGTTTTCAGTATTTTTATTAGGTTTATATAAGATTACTTTGATATTAATCCACACAAAACGTTTATTTCACTTATCCTCTTTCTTCCTCTACAGTTTTTGTTCTTTTCTTGCTGTAATCACAGGTTTCCCAAGCAATCTTGTTCTCAGTGTCCTATTTACCACATTATCTACATTCACATTTCTTATTTTTAGTCACAAGGAGAAAAGCTTATTATTACAATAATATTGGCTGCAGAGCTCCCAACTTCATACATACAGCATGAAATGCTAGGAGTCTTTAACGGTTACTGAAATTCGTTCTATTTATAGTGAAGTTAACAAGGTCTTGATTCCCGTAGGTTTATGTCTCAAGCTTGACCTCTGGTGTGTATTTTCTTATAGTTAACAAAGACTCAAATCATACTCCATCATTACTCTCAGTGAAGAACTAATAGAGTCACTTTCTGCTGTCCAACAGCCCATTTTTACAAAATGTATCAGGACTTATGAATTTTGAGATCTCTGGTCCCCTAAAAATAAGGCTGATATTTAACATTTGGCCAACTATTAAACGATTTATGTTTGGAGGGGGAGTGCCATGAAGTATTTGAGTTTAAAATCTTTGGTGATAGAAGGAAAACTGCCACCAAAACTTCAGCCCTGGATATGAGGAGAGCAGACTTCAGGCTGCTCAGGGAACTAGTTAGTAAGGTCCCCTGGGAAACTCCAATTGAAGGCATTGGGGTCTATCAGTGCTGGTGACTTTTTAAGTACCACCTCTTAAGAGCACAGGAACAGGCAATTACAAAATGTTGGAAGTCAAGCAGGTAGAGCAGGTTGGTGTGGCTAAGCAGGGATTGTCTTCTAGAGCTTAGGTAGAAAAAGGAAATGTATGGCCACTGGAAATGAGGTCAGACGACATGGGAGGGCTACAGAGATGCTGTTCGCCATTGTAGGGAGAAAATTCATGCTGCCAAAGTTCAGTTAGATTTGAAGCTGACCAGTACTGTGGGGGACAAAAAAAAAGGGGGCTTTTTTTATATATCTTGACAGGAAAAGGAGTACCAGAGATAACATTGGTCCATTACTTGATGAGGATGGTCACTTCACAAATAGGGATGTAGACAAAACAGAGATGCTTAATGCCTTTTTTGCCTCTATCTTCAACACAGATGATGGGCCCTGGGACCACCAGAGCCCTGAGTTGGAGGACCGTGACTGTAGTAATGATAACCTCCCAGCCAGGTCTGAGACTGTGTGGAATTTGCTGCCCCAGCTGGATGCATGTAAGTATGATACTTGATGGGATCATCCCAGGGTACTCAAAAGAGCTGGCTGATGTCATCGTGAGATATCTCTCAATTATTTTTCAACTGTCTTGGGAATCTGGAGGCGTCCTGGTTGACAGGAAGCTGGCAAACATTGTTCCAATTTTCAAGGACAAAAAAGAAGACCATGGTAATTACAGGCCTGTCAGTCTCACTTCAGTGCCTCTTACAGTTATGTAGAAGATTATTCTGGGAGTTACTGAAAAACACCTGAAAGACAACACAGTCATTGGCCACAGCCAACACGGGTTAATGAGAGGAAGGTCCTGCTTAACAAACTTAATTTCCCTTTATGACAAGACTACCACCTAGTTGACCAAGGGATGTTAGTTGATGTAATCTTTTTGGATTTCAGCACAGCTTTCAATACCATTTCTCACAGTATCCTTCTGGACAAAATGTCCAGCATACAGCTAGACTAATACATAATGTGATGTGTGAATAATTAGTTGATGTGTCAGGCTCAAAGGCTTATAGTAAATGGGTTTGCATCAGGCTGGCAGCCAGTCACTAGTGGGGTTCTCCAGGGCTCCATTTTAGGGCCAGTTCTCTTCAATGTTTCCATAAATTGCTTGGATGCAGGACTTGAAGGTATATTAAGCAAGTTTGCAGATGACAATAAATTGTGAGGAGCTGTTGACTCCCTTGATGGGAGAGAGGCCTTGCAGAGAGATCTTGACAGATTAGAGGGCTGGTCAGTCACCAACAATATGAAGTTGAACAAGAGCAAGTGCCAGATTCTGGACCTGGGATGGGGCAACCCTGGATATATGTACAGACTAGGAACAAGAGGCTGGAGAACAGCTTCCATGGAAAGGGATCTAGGAGTTCTGGTTGACAGCAAGTTGAATATGAATCAACGATGTGCCCTGGCAGCCAAAAGGGCCAACTGTATGCTGGGGTGCATCAAGCACAGTATTGCTAGCCAGTTGAGGGAAGTGACTGTCCTGCTCTGCTCTGCACCTCACCTGGAGTACTGTGTGCAGTTTTGGGTGCCAAAATATAAGAAGGACATAAAACTATTAGAGAGAATCCAAAGGAGGTCAACAAAGACTGTGAAGGGTCTAGAGGGTAAGATGTATGAGGAGCGGCAGAAGTCACTTGGTTTGTTTAGCCTAGAGAAGAGGAGGCTGAGGGGAGGCCTCATGGTGGCCTGCAGCATCCTCATAGTGGGGGGCAGAGGAGCAGGCACTGTCTCTGGGGACAGTGACAGGACCCAAGGGAACAGCAGTGTCAGGGGAGGTTTGGGATAGATACTAGGAAAAGTTTCTTCACTGAGAGAGAGGTTTTGCACTGAAACAGGCTCCCCAGGGAAATGGTCACAGTAACAAGCCTGCTGGAATTCAAGAAGCTTTTGGACAATGCTCTCAGACATACAGGTTGATTTTTGGGAGGTCCTGTGCAGACCCAAGAGTTGGACTCAATGATCCTTGTGGGTCCCCTCCAACTCAGGATATTCTGTGATTCTATAATTATCCTCAACTTGTAAGTAACAACTGGTAGTCATCTGCCACAGTTAGCTCCTAAAATTACTACCCAGCAATTTGCAGAAATATATTACTCTGTAATATTGAAAATGCAGGGTAGTCTAAGCAGGTTGAATGTAATTAACTGCACTGCAATCCTAAATCTCTTTGCCCTCTCCAGTCTTATGAAAGGTGGCATTAGATTTTTAGTGATTGTAAGTGATCAGTGACTCCATTACCTCATTAGGAAATTGGTGCTGAGCTTGCTCAGCTTCATGTGTGGAATGACTCTGTGAGAAAGCAGTGTCTAAGTCCCCTCCACGTCCCCTTAATCCACACCATTTTTGGGGCTCATTTGCGACTTAGCTTGTGACAGTCCCTGGGCAAGAATCATAAATCTGAACAATCTATACAGCTTCAGCTGTGTTTTAATGTTTTACTATTTAAAATGTCTTCATTTTTTCTATATGTCAGTGCACAGACTGGGTACCATCAGAGTAAAATGCATTAGTTGCTACGAAAATAAATGTTGTCAATGAGTAGAGGGGCAAAGGCAGAGGTAATGAAATATTTGTTTGAAATGCTCTCTGGTTATCTAATATTTGTACATCTCTGTTATGGCATTTCACCAATAACTCTTGACCTAATCTAGCCAAAAAAGTATCTTTCATGAAAGCAGTTGAAACAATTTTGAAAACTAAGACGGTTCTCTATCTGCATGATTTATCTGTAATATTTCCCAGGTTAGCATTTTGGAAACCTTTGAAATGAAGCAAAAATTCCCCCAAATGTTTACGTGCAACAGTATAATTGCATTTTATATATGAAATTGTAATATATGTGTGTAATATATATGTGAAAAACCATCCTGGATCACACAAAATATTGATTGAGCTTAGATCTTCTTTATTTAGACTTCTCACATTCATAGCCTCATTGCTGCCTCTAGTTCTCACTTGCTGTACTACATCATAGGCTCTGACGCCCATTGCTGGTAGGAACATTTACTGAATTTCAAATTGATTCACACCCTCAGTTTCAGAGGAACGATGAGAATGACTGTAATCCATTGGTTTTAAATAGTGCTTTTGTAGGCATTATCTAGCTGGGGGGATAGGTCTGTGTCCAATTAGGAATTCTACTTGTGTTAGTGAAGACTGCTCTAGATGTTGCAATTACTGTGAATTAAACCATTTATTGAATTGGATAAAGTTGGCATGTCTCAAAGTCCTGTGTCTGGAACGGTGCCCTATGATTCTCAAGCTGTGCTGGTGTGATGGCAGGTACTATCTCTAGTTATGCTAGCTGTTGCCATCTATCCTTGCCCTTTTATTCATAGAGGGAGCTACAGAAAATAAAATCCTGCAATATGGGAAAAAAAAGTGACATAGTCTTTAAGAATGGCATATACTCTTCAGCTACAAGTACTGAACTATTACCATATGCTGGAGAGTGACAGGAAAGGGAACTTTGTCTTTTGTCTTGAAGATAGTAATCAAAATCCACAGACTTTTAGGAATTATAAGAATTATGAAGGACAGAAATGCTCTAAAAGTTTTGCTTTATCTTTCTATGCCTTATTTGTAATTCTCTCCAGGGATTCTAGGAATGGTATGGGATCTGACTGTAAAAGTGTGTGGGTATGATCCTTCATCTAAGAAGTCCTTATCTTTGTTATTTTATCTAGCACAAAATTCTTAAAGAAAGTAACTAGGAAAAAAAAGGAAAATAAATAAATAAATAAATGATCCCAGAATCAGTTGTCCATATCCTTCTGTTACAAGGAAGCTTAGGTCATTACATCTACCTGAAGGGCAACCAAGGCATAGATGTCCCAGAAACAAGAGTGTTATCAGAGACAGGGACTGTATTGGTAAATTGATATGATGATCACTAGCTAGCTCTAGGGAGCTTATTATACCAGGCAGATTCTGGATCCTGTTGACAGGAGAGTAATGTTCATGCAGAGAATAGGACATGTGATTTGAATGTCCTTTAGCTTTATCTTTTGGCTTAACACTTCACCTACATCATTTGTCTTTTTATGACAAGCATGGAAAGATTATCACAGTCAGTCACTATAATGATTTTCAAGCAAGACTTGCAATGAGAGTTGATGTCCTATGTAAATACACTATCATATATGCTAAATAATAATAATAATAATAAGTAGTAGTAGTTTTTCTGACCTATGCATAGCTGGGGATCACAGATGAAATTTCTCCAAGAGCTATGGAAAGAATTACTGATGTTTGGCAAGCTCTTCCTTTTTCTGATAGATCCTGGAGATCTACCTCACACTCCATTTTCTGTCCAAAAATCAAACCAAACCAATTCAAAACAAAAAACACCTGGATGGTAGCAGTAACGTGTCAAGACCACCTCCCTGCTTGTATTTATTTCTTAGCAGACCTACCTGTCTCAACTTATCTTGCAGTCACACAGAATGTATGCTACAGCTTTCACCTAATTTTTTTGTACCGTTCAGCCAGATTACTTTTGTCTTAGTTATCTGCTGAAGGGAAGGACGCTGGGGTAGAATCTTCATTCTATGCATGTGTTGTCAGATCCTACTTCGGTGCCAGTGGTAGGAACAAAGGTAAAACTTGTCAGGATTCTTTGTGATTCTCTGAGTAACACCCAGATACCAGGTCAAGTGAGAGAAATGATGAGTGATTTGCAAAATCCTAATCTGGACTGTGACACTAACACCCTGTGTGGCTTTAGACAAGTCTCAACACATTCCTTCTGCTATCTTCCTGTGGCAAAGTGTTTATTTGTATATTATGCTGTGTTTTTAGGGAGAATTTCTTATTCAGCACACTCACAGAACATAGTGCTCTCCTTTCTGGTACAGGGAGTTGAAATAAATCAGCTCCAGAAGTAAGAGCTTATAATACAAATTATTATTTGTTGCCTCTTTGCAAAAACTATTCACTTTGTCTTTCTGTGAGTTAATCGGTGCTAATGAAGGTCCTAATCCTCTTGTCTAAATTTATGTTATAATGAATGGTGGGAGTGGTTACCTTTGTGGACTAATGAACAAGACTGAATTAATCATTTATATTAGGATAATCTAGTGGAGTTAAAATCTTAATACTGATGGAAATCTTAGACAGCTGAGATTCTTGGGCCTTTTTAGAGACCTTAGAAGATTGAAGGGACTTTGTGTCTGGGATCTTGTTAGGTTTTATACAATATTAGACTGTAAAAGAAAATAAATGTAATGTAGAGAAGAAAAAAAAAAAAGCAAAACATAAGAATCTGATGAAGAGCATTAATCATTTAAGAGTAATAGCTCAGTTGGGAAAAAAAATAATATGGTAATAAATGGGGCATTACAAGTTCTATTTCACAGCTGTCACAGGTGATAGGGTTTTAGTTTATTGGGAATGAAAGAACATAGCACTCTAAATATCCATCACCATGTAACACGGAGCACTTGTGTACCTTACAGACCAATCCTATAAAGTATGACTTGCCACAGAAAGATCAAACATACCACCAGTTCCTTTGTTTCTTCCATAAGAGAGAATTTGTGGGGGTGAAAAATGTCCAGAAGTAGCATTAGAAACATGAATAGTATGTCTCTCTTTTTTTTTTTTTTTCACAAGAATTGTTAAATCATGAAATCTGTTATTTATAACAGAAACATTGACTGACCTAGGCATGAAAGCTCTGCCAATGGACTATATCAGATTCTCATGCTAGAACACACCAGGTCTGAAGCACTAGAATGGACAAGGCAGATGTTGACCACATGTACCAAAAAAAAAAAAAAAAAAAAGGAAATGAGTATCATGCTGCAGTAAACAGAAAAGATAAGGGATGTACAGGCAATAAAATGTAAACTATATGAAGTCATGGACATACATGAATATACAGGCTCATAATTTAGGAATTTATATGGCCAGCCACTGAGAATTCTTTCTCTCTATACAGTCATTATAGCTTCAGGAGCAACTGCAAAATAGGAAGGAACCAGAACAAAGTAACAGTTCAGAACAAGCTTGGAGGGCCTCTTTAAGGACAAGCAGGAGTGGAAGGTGTAACAGTAACACTGCTGCAAGGGCAGGAGGAAAAAGAATTGTTCTCTGTTTCCAAAAATAGCCTAGAAATACATTACTCCTCTAACTAAGAAGGAAAAGGCAAAACTAGTCATTAGTAAATTGGCTATTATGAGTGGAGTAAGTGGGTAAAGGAATTGATTCCTTGGGAACTGACAGTCTGTAGCAATTCAAATCCAGACATATGAAGATATTAGGATGATTAAAGGATAAGATATTGAGTAGTCTTTCAAAGTGGTGAGAATCAGATTGTTTTACTGAAGAGGGGGTTGGGGTTTTCTTAGGACTACCTCTGAGAGTTTTTTTCTATCTGTGATGCCATAATGTGCAGTTCTTTAGAAAAACTCAAATCAATTTTACGTGAACGTTTCCGTAGAAACAGTTAAACTGTACATCAGCACCCTCACAGCTAACAGATGATGGAAAAGATCTGTCTACAAGAGAAAATGGAAATCAATTTTCTGCAGCTCTTTGCAAACACTTATTAAATTGTGCAACATAGAATTAAAATTCATGGAATCATAGAAACTGGAGATAGAAAAAAGCTGCTAAGGTCATTTGTGTCCAAACCCTTCCTTCTGTCAAGTGCTTTGTCCAGCACTTTGCAGCCAATTTGAAATGCTCTCTAGTTACCTAGTGCTTTTAAGAGACCTGTATTTGATTTATGCACAGTAGAAAATTATACCTTTTCTCTAGAGATGGACAATTTGCCTCATTCAAACAGTTGTGTAATCAATTTCATTTACCAATTACATGTCTTTGTTAATATGCCACCACTAGGGCACTTTGGAAAGCAGAAAGTTAATGAGTTTGAGGATGGGATCAGGAGGGTCTCCTGAACACCTTGTTTTTCCCTGACAGTCTAATAAATCTTCAGTTAGCAGAGTGTTTCTGAAGGAGGAAGCAGGTTGAGAGGATTCATCTGAGGTACATCACCATTTTTCTGGTCTACTGCTTTACAGGGACACTCAGGTTTTAGCAGGGTGGAGAGGGACTGACCAGTGAATGAAACTTCTTGGAAGGTGCTGGGTGTTCCCTGGGAGGTGTGGGAACTGAAGGTGTGTTCTGTCTTATGTTTGGAAAGAATTAATTTTCTGATATGCTGCTGTGTTTCGGCTTTAGGGTGAAAATAGTGCGCATAACATATCGGTGTTTTAGTTGTTGCAGAGCAGTGCTTACATGGTCAAAAACTTTCTTGCTTCTCATGCTGTCCTGCCAGCGAGGAGGCTGTGTGTGCACAAGAAGCTAGGGGGACAGCTGACTCAAATGGACCCAAGGGATATCCCATATCATATGGTGTCATACTCAGCAATAAAACTTGGGGGAAAGAAGGAATAAGGGGGGGACACTTGCAGAGATGGCATTTATCTTCCCAGGAAATGGTTACATGTGTGATGGGCCCTTCTTTCCTAGAAATGGCTGAACATCTGCCTGATGAAGATAAGCAGTGGATGAATTCCTTGTTTCGCTTAGCTTGCTCATGCAGCTTTCTGTGCAACTGTCTTCATCTCAACCCATGAGTTCTCTCACTTTTACCTTTCTGATTTTCTTTCCCATTCCACCTGATGAGAGTGAGTGAGTGGCTATGTGGTTTTTGGTTGCCTGCCAGGTTAAACCATAACACGTGGTCATCAGTCCTCAGTTTTACAGGGGAGAAAACGCTGTCTGAAGAAAAGAAACTGTCCTTTAACACAACAGAAGATGTGAATTTTGTATCTTTCTGGAAATATTTCTGTTTCTAGCCTAAGCCTGCAAAGCCCAAAGTGACTTTGCTCTTATATAAGCTCGTCCCATACCCCTGAGGCTTGAGACTTAAAGAGTCTTTCTGAGGCCTCCACCATCCCTTCCAGAGCTTTCCAGAATGCATTTCCCTTGGGACTGGAGAGCATGTTGTCCAAAAACTTAAATGTGTATCAGCATTTTTTCAAATAGATATAAATCTTCTGTTCAAGACTCAAGCAAAAAATATTAAACTAGGCTTTCCCTGGGGATAAATTGCAGTAGTCTACAGCTGAATTTCTTTTGAAATAACTGGCATTGCCCACAGTCAGAAATAAACCAGAAGGGATACAAATCTGATCTGATAAAGTCTTCCTAGGCCTAGCCCATCCCCCTCGTATGACTTGTCTTGAATCTTGGCTCACCAGCCTCTTGACAAGGGTCCTGCTTTTCAAATGGTTGTCTCAAACCTAATCCTTATATGGCCTAAATTGATGTTTCTGGTGACACATATCAGTGAGAATTCTGTGCAGCACCAGGGTCTCGTCTCCACCACCCACTGAGTGCCCTGCAGCAACTCCTAAACTGGCTCTGAGAAATAGGCCTCCAGAGCTGGAGCAAGTTAGAAATGTCAACAGGGCAGCACCCCAACACAATAAACCCTGTAGCGAGGCAAATGCCTATTGCTGGTACACAGCTTTCAAGACTGAGCTGGCTTCTTCTTCTGGCAGTGTGTGGTGACATGTATATGTGGCAGCAAACTCAGATCTCACGCCAGTATTTCTGTGCGTCTCCCATGCACCACCAAAACTTCTGTGCACCTCCCATGCACCATCAGATGAAACTGAGCTTGGCAAGGGATGCAAAAAATAACAAGAAGAAATTCTACAGGTACATTGCTGAGAAAAGAAAAGTCGAGGAAAGTGTACCCCCTCTGATGGATGAGAAAGGTGAACTGGTAACAGACACGGTGGCCTTCTACAGTGGAGTGACTGCATCAGTTGACAAGGGAAGACTGACTAATGTCATCTACCTGGACTTAGTAAGGCCCTTGACAAGGTCCCACAAGGCATCCTGATCTCCAAATTGGAGAGAGATGGATTTGATGGGTGGACCATTCAGTGGATAAGGAATTGACTTGAAGGCTGCACCCAGAGAGTGGTGGTCAATGGCTCTATGTCCAAGTGGAGGCTGGTGATGAGTGGTGCCTCTCAGGGATCAGTCCTGGGACCGGTACTGTTGAATATCTTTATCAACATCATAGACAGTGGGACAGAGTGCACCCTCAGCAAATTTGCAGATGACACCAAGCTGAGTGGTGCAGTTGATATAACAGAAGGAAGGGATGCCATCTAAAGGGACTTGGACAAGCTTGAGAAGTGGGCTCATGTGAACCTAATGAGGTTCTAAGTGCAAGGTGCTGCACCTGGGTCGGGGCAATCCCAGACAGGACTACAGAGTGGGAGAAGAACTCATTGACAGCAGCCCTGCAGAGAAGGACTTGGGGTTCTATTGGACGAAAATCTTGACATGAGCCAGCAGTGTGCCCTTGCAGCCCAGAAAGACAACAGCAGGTCGAGAGAGGTGATTGTCCCCCTCAGCTCTGCCCTTGTGAGACCTCACTTGGAGTACTGCATCCAGGTCTGGGGCACCCAGCACAAGAAGGATGTGGATCTGTTATAAGGGGTCCAGAGGAGGGCGACAAAGATGATCAGAGGATTGGAACACCTCTCCTATGAAGAAAGGCTGACAGAGCTGCGGATGTTCAGCTTGAAGAGAAGGTTTAGTGGTGAACTTACTGCAGCTTTTCAATAATTAAAGGAGGCTTATAAAAAAAGGAAGAGTAACTTTTTGCTTGGGCAGACAATGACAGGACAAGGGGGAATGTTTTTAAACTAAAAGAGGGGAGATTTAGATTAGAGGTTAGGAGGAAATTCTTCACTCAGAGGGTGCTGAGGTACTGGAATAGGTTGCCCAGAGAAGTTGTGGAAGCCCCATCCCTGGAGGTGTTCAAGGCCAGGTTGGATGAGGCCCTGGGCAACCTGATCTAGTGGGTGGCATCCCTTCCAATATCAGTGGGGGTGGAACGAGATTCTTAAGGTCCCTTCCAACCCAAGCCATTCTATGGTATGATTCTATGATATGATTCTAGACTGTCTGAGGGGTTGTTATGTTTACCTTCAGTAGGATGAACAATTTACATAATCCTTCAGGTGCTTAAAAACTTCTCTACATTTCTTCTGCCCCCATTATCTCAGTACAAGAGAGATATAAACATACTGGAGAAAGTGCAATGAAAGGCCACAAAGATGATCAAGGGACTGAAGCATGTCTCCTATCAGGAGAGGCTAAGAAATCTGGGACTGTTTAGCCTAGAAAAAAGAAGGCTCAGGGGGGATCCTATCAGTGTTTATAAACACCTGAAGGAAGGGTACAAAGAAGATGTAGCCAGGCTCTTTTCAGTGGTGCCCATTGACAGGACAAGGAACAATGGGCACACACTGGAACACAGGAGGTTCTTTGTCAACATCAGGAAGCAAGTATTTACTGTGCAGGTGACTGAGCACTGAGACAGGTTGCCCAGAGTGATTGTGGAGTCTCCCTTCTTGGAGATAATCAAAAGCCATATGGACATGGTCCTGGACAACCTGCTTTAGTTGGCCCTTATTGAGCAGGGGTTTTGGACCAGATGGCCTCCAGAAGCTCCTTTCATACCTCAAACATTCTGTGATTCACTGGTTCTGAGACTCCAGGAATCCAGTGTGTTGTCAGTTGTATTTCATATGCACATTCTATTGGGTCCAAATAACCCAAAAACATGGATCCAGTCTGTGTCTACTTCTTTCCAGAAAGGGAACAGGTGGATGAATAAACATTTCATAGGTGACCTAAATATAAATGTGGTTGTCCTGTATAAGTGAAAAGTCAATCATAACAACTCTGAAGATGATGACCCAGAAGACTGATTCTTATAAACCTCAGCTCTCTTCTGAATGTTTTCACTCTTTCCTTCCCTTTCCTGCCCTGCCCTTTTCCTTCCCTTCCCTTCCCTTTTCCTTCCCTGCCCTTCCCTTGCCCTTTCCCTGCTCTTCCCTTGCCCTTCCCACCTGTCCCTGCCCTTCCCTTTCCCTGCCCTTCCCTTTCCCTGCCCTTTCCCTGCCCTTGCACTGCCCTGCCCTTTTTTCTTTTTTCCTTTCCTTTCCTTTCCTGCCCTGCCCAGCCCTTTCCTGCCCTGCCCTTTACTTTCCCTTCCCTTCCCTTCGCTGCCCGGCCCTGCCCTTCCCTTCCCTGCCCTTCCCTTTTCCTTCCCTTTTCCTTCCCTGCCCTTCCCTTGACCTTTCCCTGACCTTCCCTGCCCTTTCCCTGCCCTTTCCCTGCCCTTCCCACCTGTCCCTGCCCTTCCCTTTCCCTGTCCTTGCCCTGCCCTTTTTTCTTTTTTCCTTTTTTCCTTTCCTGCCCTGCCCTTTTCCTTTCCTTTCCTGCCCTGCCCTTTTCCTGCCCTGCCCTTCCCTTCCCTTTTCCTTCCCTTTTCCTTCCCTGCCCTTCCCTTGCCCTTTCCCTGCCCTTGCCCTTGCCCTGCCCTTTTTTCTTTTTTCCTTTCCTTTCCTGCCCTTTCCTTTCCTGCCCTTCCCTTTCCTGCCCTTCCCTTTCCCGCCCTTTCCTGCCCTTCCCTTTCCCTTTCTTTTCCTTTTTTTCTTTTCTTTTTTCTTTTCTCTTCTCTTCTCTTCCCTTCCCTTTTCCTGCCCTGCCCTTTTCCTTCCCTTTTCCTTCCCTGCCCTTCCCTTGCCCTTTCCCTGCCCTTCCCTTTCCCTGCCCTTCCCTTTCCCTGCCCTTGCCCTGCCCTTTTTTCTTTTTTCCTTTCCTTTCCTTTCCTTTCCTTTCACAGTATCACAGATTTCTAGGTTGGAAGAGACCTCAAGATCATCGAGTCCAACCTCCGACCTAACACTAAGTACTCCACTAAACCATATCGCTAAGCTCTACATCTAAACGTCTTTTAAAGACCTCCAGGGATGGTGACTCAACCACCTCCCTGGGCAGCCCCTTCCAATGCTTAATAACCCTTTCGGTAAAGAAGCACTTCCTAACATCCAACCGAAAACTCCCCTGTCGCAACTTTCGCCCATTCCCCCTCGTCCTGTCACCAGGCACGTAGGAGAACAGACCAACCCCCACCTCTTTACAGCCTCCTTTAAGGTAACTGTAGAGAGCGATAAGGTCGCCCCTGAGCCTCCTCTTCTCCAGGCTGAACAAGCCCAGCTCCCTCAGCCGCTCCTCGTAAGACTTGTTCTCCAGACCCCTCACCAGCTTGGTCGCCCTTCTCTGGACTCGCTCGAGCACGTCCATGTCCTTCCTGTAGCGAGGGGCCCAAAACTGAACACAGTACTCGAGGCGCGGCCTCACCAGAGCCGAGTACAGGGGCACAATCACTTCCCTAGACCTGCTGGCCACACTGCTTCTTATGCAGGCCAGGATGCTGTTGGCCTTCTTGGCCACCTGGGCACACTGCTGGCTCATATTCAGCCGACTATCAACCAATACTCCCAGGTCCCTCTCGGCCAGGCAGCTTTCCAGCCACTCATCTCCCAGCCTGTAGCTCTGCATGGGGTTGTTGCGCCCCAGGTGCAGGACCCGGCACTTGGCCTTGTTGAACTTCATACAGTTGACCTCAGCCCATCGCTCCAGCCTATCCAGATCCTCCTGCAGAGCCTTCCTGCCCTCGAGCAGATCGACACACGCACTTAGCTTGGTGTCATCTGCAAACTTACTGAGGGTGCACTGGACGCCCTCATCCAGATCATCGATAAAGATATTAAAGAGGACCGGCCCCAGTACCGAGCCCTGGGGGACACCACTAGTGACTGGCCTCCAACTGGATTTGACTCCATTCACCACAACTCTTTGGGCCTGGCCATCCAGCCAGTTTCTAACCCAGCGAAGCGTACGCCAGTCCAAGCCCCGAGCAGCCAGTTTCTTGAGGAGAATGTTGTGGGGAACGGTGTCAAAAGCCTTACTGAAGTCAAGGTAGACCACATCCACAGCCTTTCCCTCATCCACCAAGCGCGTCACTTTGTCATAGAAGGAGACCAGGTTCGTCAAGCAGGACCTGCCTTTCATAAACCCATGCTGACTGGGCCTGATCGCCTGCTTGCCCTGCAAGTGCCGCGTGATGACCCTCAAGATAATCTGCTCCATGAGCTTTCCTGGCACTGAGGTCAAACTGACAGGCCTATAGTTCCCCGGGTCTGCCCTGCGGCCCTTCTTATAGATGGGCGTCACATTGGCTAGCCGCCAGTCAACTGGGACCTCCCCCGATAGCCAGGACTGCCGATAAGTGATGGAAAGCGGCTTGGCCAGCTCCTCCGCCAGTTCGCTCAGTACCCTCGGGTGCATCCCATCCGGCCCCATCGACTTGCGCACATCCAAGCTCCGTAGCAGGTCGCCAACCATTTCCTCATGGATAGCGAAGGCCACATCCTGCTCCCCATCCCCTTCCACCAGCTCAAGGCACTGGGTATCCAGAGAACAACCGGTACTGCCGCTAAAGACTGAGGCAAAGGCGGCATTAAGCACCTCAGCTTTTTCCTCATCCTTAGTAACTAGGTTTCCCCTCGCATCCAGTAAAGGATGGAGATTCTCCTTAGTCCTCCGTTTCGCGTTGATATATTTGTAAAAGGATTTTTTGTTGTCTTTAACGGCAGTAGCCAGGTTGAGCTCCAGATGAGCTTTGGCCTTTCTAATTTTCTCCCTGCACAGCCTTGCTACATCCTTGTAGTCCTCCTCAGTGGCCCGCCCTTTTTTCCAAAGATTGTAAACCCTCTTTTTTCTGCTAAGCACAAGCCGCAACTCTCTGTTGAGCCAGGCCGGTCTTCCTCCACGCCGGCTCATCTTTGGACACGTGGGGACAGACCGCTCCTGTGCCATCACGATTTCCTTCTTGAGGAGCGCCCAGCCTTCCTGGACTCCTCTGCCCTTCAGAACCGCCTCCCAAGGGACTCGGCCAACCAGCGTCCTGAGCAGCTCAAAGTCAGCCCTCCGGAAGTCCTATACAGCAGTTTTACTGGTCCCCTTCCTGGTCTCACCAAGAATAGAGAACTCTACCATTTCGTGGTCGCTCTGCCCAAGACAGTTTCCGACCACCACATCTCCCACCAGTCCTTCTCTGTTTGTGAAGAGAAGGTCTAGCGGGGCACCACCCCTGGTAGGTTCACTGACCAGCTGCGTCAGGAAGCTATCTCCCACGCTCTCCAGAAACCTCCTAGACTGCTTTCTCTGTGCCGTGTTGTGTTTCCAGGATATGTCCGGGAAGTTGAAGTCCCCCACGAGGACAAGCGCCGACAATTTTGCAACTTCTGTCAGTTGCCTATAAAACTCCTCATCCGTCTCCTCATCCTGGTTCGGCGGTCTATAACAGACCCCGACCAGGATGCTAGCCTTGCCGGCCTTCCCGCGGATCCTAACCCACAGGGATTCAACCTTATCATTCCCAGCCTGGAGTTCCACAACATCAAAAGATTCTCTAATGTAGAGAGCCACGCCACCACCCCCTCTGTGCTGCCTGTCCCTCCTGAAGAGCCGATAGCCAGGCATTACAGCACTCCAGTCGTGGGAGCGGTCCCACCACATCTCCGTGATGGCAACCAAGTCGTAGCCTGCCTGCTGCACGATGGCTTCCAGCTCCTCCTGTTTGTTACCCATGCTGCGTGCATTAGTGTAGATGCACTTCAGCTGGGCCATCACCTTCTTCCCCGGCCTAGCCATTGTTTCCCCCGGCACAGCTCCAACAAGCCTTGTTTGAGCCCCGTCCCCCTTCTTACCTAGTTTAAAGTGCTCTCTATGAGCCCCGCCAGCTCCTGGCCTAGGATCCGTTTTCCCCTTGGAGATAGGGACCCGTCTGGGGCCGTCAGGCCGGGTGCCAAGTAAAGCTCCCCATGGTGAAAAAAACCAAAATTTCTGTGCTGGCACCAGCCTCTGAGCCACCTATTAACCACGTGAGCTTTCCGTGTCCTCTCCGTGCCTCTCCCTTCCCCCGTAGGGATGGACGAAAACACCACCTGCACTCCCGCTCCCTCCACCAATCGTCCCAGCCCCCTATAGTCCTGTTTGATAGCCTTGAGGCTTCTCTTTTCAACATTGTCACTGCCAGCCTGGACTATCAAAAGCGGGTAATAGTCAGAGGGGCGAACCAGGTTGGGAAGCTTCCTGGTAACGTCTCTGACCCTGGCCCCAGGGAGGCAGCACACTTCCCTATGTGTGGGGTCAGGCCGACAAATAGGGCCCTCCGTTCCCCTGAGGAGGGAGTCGCCCACAACAATCACCCTTCTTTCTTTCTTGGTGGAGGCAGTCCTGAGGCGTGGAGTCAACTGCCTCACCTCAGGCATCCTCCTGGGTAGGCTTCCTACCTCATCCTCACCCACCGGTCTCTCAAGCTCCAGGGCCTCAAACCTATTGTTCAAGGGCACCTGGGAAGGCGGCGCCGGAAGGGGAGGGCATCTCCTGCGAGGTCGAGCAGGGACCTGTCTCCATTCCTCCTCAACTCGCAGGTCCCCTCCCACTGCCCGATGGCGACAGGGCAGGGGGTCCACCCCCCTTTGGAGCGTCCCACCCTGGTCCCTCTCCCTCCGGTCCTGCAGGGAGTCGCTCCACCAGTCTATCTCCCGCTCACACTCCCTGATATCCCTCAACCTCTACACCTCCTCCTTGAGTTCCACCACCATGCGGACCAGGTCGTCCACCTGCTTGCACCTCACGCAAGCAGTCTCTCTGCCTCCCGCCGATGGCAGCAAGAGGCTCAGACACTCCCCGCACCCGGAGACCTGAACTGCCGCGTGTTTGGACAGGCAGTCGGTCTGGGTGTGTACTGACTTCCTAGAGAAAGCACCGTGCCTGGTGGAGACCATTGCCGCCCAGCTGACGGGAGAGTGCCGTTGGAGGAGTTGTCCCTATGGGCGGGTGTGAGCGCTCCGCCCGCCCTGCCCGCGCTAACTGCCTCGCTAACTGCCGCGTCACTCCCACCGCGTCACTCCCTGTTTGCCGGCCCTGGTTCGCAGCGATCCTGGTCGCCGCGCTCCCTAAGGGCTGCCTTTGAACGGCCGGGGGGAGGAGCTGTCGCTGACGCTACTGGCTCCACCTACGCCTCGTCAGCCTCCCTCACGAGGGCTGCCGGTGCCTGGCGGCTCCCTCACGTAGGCTCGATGCCCGAAAAATAGCCCTGCCTGTCCCGATCCCGCGCTCCGCTGCAGCACGCGTCTGCCCCGGAGCCGGTCGGTTCCCTTCCCTTCCCTTCCCTTCCTTCCCTTCCCTTCCCTTCCCTTCCCTTCCCTTCCCTTCCCTTCCCTTCCCTTCCCTTCCCTTCCCTTCCCTTCCTTCCCTTCCCTTCCCTTCCCTTCCCTTCCCTTCCCTTCCCTTCCCTTCCTTCCCTTCCCTTCCCTTCCCTTCCCTTCCCTTCCCTTCCCTTCCCTTCCCTTCCCTTCCCTTCCCTTCCCTTCCTTCCCTTCCCTTCCTTCCCTTCCCTTCCCTTCCTTCCCTTCCCTTCCTTCCCTTCCCTTCCCTTCCCTTCCCTTCCCTTCCCTTCCCCTTCCCTTCCCTTCCCTTCCCTTCCTTCCCTTCCCTTCCCTTCCCTTCCCTTCCCTTCCCTTCCCCTTCCCTTCCCTTCCCTTCCCTTCCCTTCCTTCCCTTCCCTTCCCTTCCCTCCCCTCCCCTCCCCTCCCCTCCCCTCCCCTCCCTCCCCTCCCCTCCCCTCCCCTCCCCTCCCCTCCTCCCCTCCCCTCCCCTCCCCTCCCCTCCCCTCCCCTCCCCTCCCCTCCCCTCCCCTCCCCTCCCCTCCCTCCCCTCCCCTCCCCTCCCCTCCCCTCCCTCCCCTCCCCTCCCCTCCCCTCCCCTCCCCTCCCCTCCCCTCCCTCCCCTCCCCCTCCCCCTCCCCCTCCCCCTCCCCCTCCCCGCCCTGCACCTTGCCCCTGCCCTTGCCCTGCCCTTTTTTCTTTTTTCCTTTCCTTTCCTTTCCTGCCCTTTTCTGCCCTGCCCTTTTTCCTTCCCTTCCCTTCCCCTTCCCTTCCCTTCCCTTCCCTTCCCTTCCCTTCCCTTCCCTTCCTTCCCCTTC
>NC_137694.1:81397206-81524670 GCF_964034855.1 Anser brachyrhynchus
CTTCCCTTCTCCTTCCCTTCTCCGGCCCTGCCCTGCCCTTCCCTTCCCTCCCCTCCCCTTCCCTTCCCTCCCCTTCCCTCCCCTACTCTTCTCTTTTCCTTCCCTTTTCCTTCCCTGCCCTTCCCTTGCCCTTCCCTTGCCCTTTCCCTGCCCTTCCCTACCCTTCCATGCTCTTCCCTGCCCTTTCCCTTCCCTTTCCCCTGCCCTTGCCCTGCCCTGCCCTGCCCTGCCCTTTTTTCTTTTCTCTTTTCTCTTTTCTCTTTTCTCTTTTCTCTTTTCTCTTTTCTCTTTTCTCTTTTCTCTTTTCTCTTTTCTCTTTTCTCTTTTCTCTTTTCTCTTTTCTCTTTTCTCTCTTTCTCTTTTCTCTTTTCTCTTTTCTCTTTTCTCTTTTCTCTTTTCTCTTTTTTCTCTTCTCTTTTTTCTTTTTTCTCTTCTCTTCTCTTCTCTTCTCTTCTCTTCTCTTCTCTTCTCTTCTCTTCTCTTCTCTTCTCTTCTCTTCTCTTCTCTTCTCTTCTCTTCTCTTCTCTTCTCTCTCTTCTCTTCTCTTCTCTTCTCTTCTCTTCTCTTCTCTTCTCTTTTTTCTTTTCTTTTTTCTTTTCTTTTCTTTGTGACAGCAACAACACAGAAAATCAAATAACGATTTGATGACATTAATAATTTCAGTTTGCTCTGCATTTTTTCATGTATCACACATAATAACCTCTGGTATATAAGAGAATTTCCATTTTAAATTTACTTGTCCTTGTTCATGTTGGTTTGAGACAATTTCAAAATGTGAGAAAATAAAATAAAATAACTATACCTATATGGTGATGTCTGCTCAACAAGAAATAAATGTGCAAATTCCAAGAGGATATTTTAATGAAAGCAGGCAAAGAGGCTCATAGGAAAGTATTTTCCTTATTCTATTCATATCTCGTAACATATACAGAAGTCTACTGAGGCAAAAATAAAAACAGTGTGTATAGGGGCACCTCAAGCTCCATCAGAACCACACCTATTCCTTTGAATTTCAGTAGACCCTCAAATAATTATTATTTCTATCAGCGTTCTGGTTCTATGATTCTATGATCTTCATCCAAAGCCCAGATTTATTCCTGGGTCTTAGGGCTGCTTTGGCTCTAGAGAAACTGAAAGACCTGTATGTAGGTGTCTGAATGCCTTAAAGTAAATGACGGATTGGAGAATCTTTGTGCATTAAATATAATTCTAGCCGCAGCGGGTGTGATCCAAGCCTGAGTTTTCCCAGCTTTGCTTGTAACAATTCTGCATAAATTGTACACTTTTTAGAACAACATAACTGTCCTTCATACTTTACTAAACCTGAAAAGAAAATAATGTCCTATAGGTAATTAGAAGAGTTTTTATTTTTAGCTACTAAAAATACTAAAAATACTACTATCAGTTCTCTATTCTTGGCGAAGTCAGGAAGGGGACCAGTAAAACCGCTGTCTTGGACTTCCGGAGGGCTGACTTTGAGCTGTTCAGGACACTGGTTGGCAGAGTCCCTTGGGAGGAGGTTCTGAAGGGCAAAGGAGTCCAGGAAGGCTGGGCGCTCCTCAAGAAGGAAACCTTAATGGCTCAGGAGCGGTCTGTCCCCACGTGCCCAAAGACGAGCGGACGCGGAACTAGACTGGCCTGGCTGAGCAGAGAGTTGTGGCTCGAGCTTAGGAGAAAAAGGAGGGTTTATAATCTTTGGAAAAGAGGGCGGGCTACTCAGGAGGACTATAAAGATGTTGCGAGGCTGTGCAGGGACAAAATTAGAAAGGCCAAAGCTCATCTGGAGCTCAATCTGGCTACTGCCATTAAAGATAACAACAAACGTTTTTACAAATACATCAACACAAAAAGGAGGACTAAGGAGAATCTCCATCCTTTACTGGATGCGGGGGGAAACTTAGTTACAAAAGATGAGGAAAAGGCTGAGGTGCTCAATGCTTTCTTTGCCTCAGTCTTTAGCGGCAAGACCGGTTGTTCTCTGGATACCTGGTACCCTGAGCTCGTGGAAGGGGATGGGGAGCAGGATGTGGCCCTCGCTATCCATGAGGAAATGGTTGGCGACCTGCTACGACAGTTGGATGTACACAAGTCGATGGGGCCGGATGGGATCCACCCGAGGGTACTGAGCGAACTGGCGGAGGAGCTGGCCAAGCCGCTTTCCATCATTTATCGGCAGTCCTGGCTGTCAGGGGAGGTTCCAGTCGACTGGCGGCTAGCAAACGTGACGCCCATCTACAAGAAGGGCCGGAGGGTAGACCCGGGGAACTATAGGCCTGTTAGTTTGACCTCAGTGCCAGGGAAGATCATGGAGCAGATTATCTTGAGTGTCATCACGCGGCACTTGCAGGGCAAGCAGGCGATCAGGCCCAGTCAGCATGGGTTTATGAAAGGTAGGTCCTGCTTGACGAACCTGATCTCCTTCTATGACCAAGTGACGTGCTTGGTGGATGAGGGGAAGGCTGTGGATGTGGTCTACCTTGACTTCAGTAGGGCTTTTGACACCGTTTCCCACAACATTCTCCTCAAGAAACTGGCTGCTCGTGGCTTGGACTGGCATACGCTTTGTTGGGTTAAAAACTGGCTGGATGGCCAGGCCCAAAGAGTTGTGGTGAATGGAGCCAAATCCAGTTGGAGGCCAGTTACTAGTGGAGTCCCCCAGGGCTCAGTGCTGGGGCCGGTCCTCTTTAATATCTTTATCGATGACCTGGATGAGGGGATCGAGTGCACCCTCAGTAAGTTTGCAGATGACACCAAGCTAAGTGCGTGTGTCGATCTGCTCGAGGGAAGGAAGGCTCTGCAGGAGGATCTGGATAGGCTGGAGCGATGGGCTGAGGTCAACTGTATGAAGTTCAACAAGGCCAAGTGCCGGGTCCTGCACCTGGGGCGTAACAACCCCAAGCAGCGCTACAGGCTGGGAGATGAGTGGCTGGAAAGCTGCCTGGCGGAGAAGGACCTGGGAGTACTGGTTGATAGTCGGCTGAATATGAGCCAGCAGTGTGCTCAGGTGGCCAAGAAGGCCAACAGCATCCCGGCTTGCATAAGAAGCAGTGTGGCCAGCAGGTCTAGGGAGGTGATTGTCCCCCTGTACTCGGCTCTGGTGAGGCCGCACCTTGAGTACTGTGTGCAGTTTTGGGCCCCTCGCTACAAGAAGGACATGGACGTGCTCGAGAGAGTCCAGAGAAGGGCAACGAAGCTGGTGAGGGGTCTGGAGAACAAGTCTTACGAGGAGCGGCTGAGGGAGCTGGGGTTGTTTAGCCTCGAGAAGAGGAGGCTCAGGGGAGACCTCATCGCTCTCTATAGGTACCTTAAAGGAGGCTGTAGAGAGGTGGGGGTTGGTCTATTCTCCCACGTGCCTGGTGACAGGACGAGGGGGAATGGGCTAAAGTTGTGCCAGGGGAGGTTTAGGTTGGATTTTAGGAAGAACTTCTTTACTGAAAGGGTTGTTAGGCATTGGAAGGGGCTGCCCAGGGAGGTGGTTGAGTCGCCATCCCTAGAGGTCTTTAAAAGACGTTTAGATGTAGCCCTTAGTGATATGGTTTAGTGGAGGACTTGTTAGTGTTAGGTCGGAGGTTGGACTAGATGATCTTGGAGGTCTCTTCCAACCTAGACAATTCTGTGATTCTGTGATACTACAAAAACTGTGTTAGCTGTGTTATATGCCATTGTAGCAGGTGAGAAGATGACCACTGCCTTCATAGTGACCACCTGCTTGGTCTTTGTTTGATGTCTAACAATATTACTATGTCGCTTTCTGACAGCTCGAGAAAACTTCCAGTTCTGTGTTGTTCTTGGATTTTCTGTCAATGCTAAATAAAATTCCTCTGTTGTTGCCTTTTTTTTCCAATGTGAAAGAGGATTATTTGGCATACAGAAGTGTTTGTTTAGTGCCTGAACTCTAGCCAGAATCAGCTTAAGGGCAGACTTGGCTGTTTTAGAAGGATTTATTGTGTACTTTTTTTTTTTTTTTCCTTTCAAATTACTATATGTTTATTGAGTGGCTTAGAAAACGTTGTCCAAATTTTAAAATCAAGTACACAAGGGTAGGTACCTCATGACAGCAGCCTCATGCAGACAGAGACCAAATGGGGCTCTAAGCATGAGTGCAGTTCTGAGAGAGGAGTGTGGTGAAAGCAGCACCACCCTGATGATTGCTGCAAGGATTGTGACTCAGATACAAGTCTGAGTCACAGTTACTCCCTCCCCTTCCTCTGGCCAGGGAAGGTATTAATGTTCTGCTGGTGCCTTTGAGATGTAAATGATAATACTCTGTGCTGCAGAAGCAAAAAAAAAAAAAAAATATTAGCTCTTGCACTCTTCATGTCGCCTTGTTCTGTGTAATCTGGTTGAGGAGGAAAAGGAGCTGCATGATTAACATCAAAATGAGCACTAAAATCAGAGGCCAGTCAGTGCAAGTTCCCTCTGTAGTCATCAGAGTAGGACAAGTTCCTCAAGGGCATGGTTCAGGGCAGGAGACTATGCTAGAAAATATGAGTATGTGTGGGAGTGAATATGTCTTACAATGTCCATTGAAATGGACAGTCATGGCAGATTCTGTCTAGTAGTGATTGAACCTTGTATGTCAATAATGATTGAAATCAAAGGATTAGTAAAGGCAAGTAGAAACTCCTACATATTCAGATAAACTTAATTGCCTAGAAGAACATACTCATTAGAGTCAAAAAATCAATATAGTTTAAATCTAAGATAAGGCAATACCTACTGAAAGATGCGGTCTCTGTATTAACATTGGCAATTTTTTTTTTTTTAATAGGGCTTGGAAAATAATACCAGAAGTTTTGTCAGTGTTGAGAATGCCTACAGAGGCATTCAGTCCTCCATTCTTGTCCTTCTCTAGCTTCCATTGGTCTTCCTGCTCCTACTAGGTGGCGTCTAATTCTCCAGTCATCTCTTTCTTAAGATGACATTGTGTTCTTGATTGCTCTATCTGCAAAGCAGAATTGTCTAAGTTTTTAACTACTATATGACTTTTTTTTCTTAAAACCAAAACAAAACTAAACAAAAACACAAAAACAACAACAACAAAAAACACAATTCATTCATTTGTTTCTAATGAGTCACATTAACATGTCCCTGATGGACATGTATTTTATCATTTTTCCTGGTTTTATGCATCTGGGATTCTGGTTTCATTTTGACTCTTTCTCCCCTTTCTGGAATACATTTTTTTTTTCTAATTGTAAAGTTGTTGAGTGCAATCCTTTCTGTTCAGCAGCCTCACAATACCATATAATTGGTCTGGTAATCAATACTGTGAATGATTCAAATCGTTATTGTCCAGTGCTACTTAGAATAACAAAAGTCCATTTACCCAGAATTACCCCAGAATCAATGGCAGATGGATTTCTTGGGCTGCCTAACAGATTAGAAATCATATCCAATTTAGTTCTGGAGATACTAATTTTTACTTCCTTGGCAACTAGCAGATCAAATTCCTTTCAACAGTATAATTCAAAAAAAATAATAGTTTCCTGATCACCAAAGTTTTTCAGACACACAGTAATAACAGTTCATAAAATGAAACGTTGTGACAGAGGTTACTGTCAGCCTTATTGCATGAATACATAATAACATTCAAAATTTCCTTTGGCTTGCACAATTCTCACTCCTTTGCTACTACAGTGATTACAAATGTTCTGGTTTTGCTCAGGAAATGTACAAGTGAAGCTCAGAATGATAGAATGAGACAGATTAAATACACACACACTTGTACTTGCCCATTTATATCAATTCAAAGATTCCATGATTATTGTAAGAAATTCCTAGATGTCTCTGAGGAATTTTGTAGAGGTTGGCAAAGATGCTGAAAACATGGTAAAAAAAAATAGAGAATAAAGCAGATCTGATTAACTAGTCACATAGCAAAAGTGAAGTCTAAATAAGAAAAATAACCATCCAACATGCTTGCTGCAGATGCCATATTCCTTCAGAACTGAAGTCAAATGTTACCTTTATTCACAACCACAGAGGTGATATTTCAGTCTATAATTAAAGAGATTTTCTCCAATCTTCCTAATATATTCATAGAACTGATTGTTCTGATTTACTTATTCATCAGCTGCTAAATACTTTGAAAAATTCTTTTCCTGTGTGGTGTCTGAGCCCGTTTTGATGATGAGAATGTTGGCTACCAGTCAGGTTTGCCTAATATGAGCCAGGGTTTTACAGCTCAGCTTGACCAGCTTTCATCCATTGAAAAAAAGTTACTCACCTTCTAAACCAGAAAATGAAACAGTACTTTTCTAATCTCACTTGGGCAGTCCGGATCCATTTACCCTAGTTTTACCTAGTTCATACCTCAAAGTAAAAGTGACCATTTGCAGGTATAAAACTGCTTAGAAATGCTTTGAAAGGCAGCAGAACAGAGAGTAGAAAAAGCTGAAATTGCTGCAGTGATAAGGTGAAGTTGTACCACTACATGGAAAACGTGTGTTACTAGTTCTGCTGCTTACTGTTTCAGTTCAGGACCTCAGTGCTTTAGAGCTTTCCCCCAGATGTGAAAAACAAACAAAAAACCTAATTTCATCCCTTGCCTTACAACATCTGACCCTTATCTGCTACTTCACGGCAGATTATTTTAATAATCCAGCTGTATATCTTTTTTCAAAGGGATGGAAAATACTCTTGGCAAATTCATGCCAGTCTATAGCAAAGAACATAAGATTTGTTGAGCCCAGCAAGCTATATAAATATGCAGATAATAACTTTTTTGCTTTGTTTGTTAGTCTGTTTACTGATTTTAGTTTGCTTTAGATAAAACGCATGAGAAACCTTTGAGCTAGCAGGGGAATTATCAGTTTTCCTTTCCCAAGCAACTCATAGTCTGGCAAGACTGAACTTTGCTTCACCTTCTTCTCTCTAGAGCTATGAACTAGAGTGGAATGGCTACTGCAGGAGAGTGTTGGAAGCCCTTTCACTTCCCAACAATTAGTTTATAGACTGGTGATTAAGGCACTCTCCCAGAAACTAGAACCATAGAATCACAGAATATCCTGAGTTGGAAGGCACCCACAAGCATCATCGAGTCCAACTCCTAGCACCACACAGGTCTACCCAAAAATTCAGACCATATGACTAAGTGCGCAGTCCAAACGCTTCTTAAACTCCGACAGGCTTGGTGCCATGACTGTGTCCCCGGGGAGCCTGTTCCAGTGCGCGACAACCCTCTTGGTGAAGAACCTCTTCCTGACATCCAGCCTGAACCTCCCATGTCACAGCTTGACTCCATTCCCTCCGGTCCTATCACTGGTCACTAAAGAGAATAGATCAGCACCTGCCCCTCCACTCCCCCTCGTGAGGAAGCTGTAAACAGCGATGAGGTCTCCCCTCAGCCTCCTCTTTTCCAGGCCTAGTGACATCAGCTGCTCCTCATACCTCTTACCCTCTAGGCTCTTCACCATCTTTGTAGCCCTTCTCTGGACACTCTCCAACAGTTTCACGTCCTTTTTGTACTGTGGTGCCCAGAACTGCACACAGTACTCGAGGTGAGGCCAGACCAGTGCAGAGTAGAGCGGGACAATCACAAATTTATTGTGGCTCCCATCCACAAGAGTTAATGCACCTTCCTGTTAGATCATACAGTGCTGACAAGGGTAGCATTCAAGCCCTTTGTAAAGGCAAGCCACAATCTCTGTTTTAATTCCTTATCTTGAAAATGGACATACTGTGTAGATCTGTTCAGAGAAGAATTAAAAAAAATATACAGCTCTCAAATACTGCAGTAACCGAAGTGTCTAAATAACAGAGATTGATAAATAGTTTCAATATAACTCAACAACTAATTCATACCAGTTTACTCAGCATCTCCTGCAAATTCTCTGTAATTCACAGGAGTTTTATTTGAATTAGTCAGAGATGCTCATCTTGAATCCATGTACTTGAATCCATATATTGTGTTACTCTCTAGACACAGAGCTGACAATATGCTATTAGAAGCATGTTTTGTTCTGTTTTGTTTTTCTGTAATAAACTGTTTTACATTATTCAAGGCCATATTTAATCAATGAAAGAAACCTTCCTTGTGGAATATACTTTGTTTTAGAGTTCTAAAAAGTTTGACTCCATTTACTGTTCCCTTTTAATAATTAATTAAATTGTTTTTCCTCACTCTAATTCTGTTAAAATTCCCTTCTGCTCTCAAGACACTTCTGTGATATAGCAGTTCTGCCATACCAACCAGCATAACTCTCTGAACAGTAAAAGATATTTTGTATCCCACTGCATTGATAGTTTTCCAGATGAAGCAATTTCTCAAGAAAAACTAGGTTTATGTCACAGTGAATGCAAAAATGTTGCACTGTTATTAAGTGCTACTTCCACAGAACTGTCTCAAACTCCTCCGGTGGGAAGTAAACAGACATTTCTCATGATGACTCCCATATTTTTTTTCATAAACTTTGAATGCTGCTTCCGATATCTTATAGCATTCAAACATTGTGTGGATCTACTGTCCAGGAATGGCAAGTGTTTCACCCTGATTAGCCTGAGGATGTAGTCAGTGATGTGTGCAAAGTAAGGGAGCATGTTGCATCTTAGAAGAAAATATTCATTGCAACAAGGCAGGATTCTAAATTCCTGTTCCTTTGAAATATTTGGAGATTACTATCTTCCCTTCTACAGCTGAATAGGGCAGGGGAATCATTAAGGCCTTAGAGTTTCCAGGAAACAGCTTTATCAGTGTTAGAATGTCTAGAAACGCTATGCAACTTAGATAAACAAGTTTGTGTGTTGTATAAACTATTTTAGGATATCTTTTTTTTTTTTTCTTAATGGCAAAATATTTCTTTTTGTCAGCATACATTTGTGAAAGTAAATAACTTGTAGAAAGGTGATTTCTTACAGTGAGTTTGTCTTTACTCCTTTACTTCTTTGCCTTTTAGACTCGACCTTTTGTACCATTATACACTGCCAAAGACTTTTTTTTTTTTTCCCAGACTGCTTGAATTTGTGCTCCGTATTTAAATGATTAGACCTGTTTACATGGGATTGGAAATGACCTATGCTTAGACATAGCAACACAATAAAATTTTGAATACAATCATATATAAACATAAGCCTCAGATTTTCCTTCCAGTCTTGTCACATACAAGGAATAAATGAGCAAAAAGGGATTTCCTGGAAAATGTCAGTTAATGCTGACATTTAAAATGAAGAATATCTAGCAAGCAGAGGGAGTCACTCACACTGTAATATGCAGTTTGCTGTGCTTACGGATTATTCGTTTGTATTAAATAAATCAGCAGTTACTGTCCTTCCAGGAAAATGATCTCATTTCTTGGGTACCAACGCAAAGAGCAAAATATAATGACTCAGATAGATGATAGATAGGGCTGTATTCTGAAGTCACTCAAACCTGAAGGTGGCAAGCATTAAAAAAGCAGGACTGAATATTCGTATTATTAAAAAAAAAAAAAAAAAAGAGAGAGATGTCAGTGCTGAGGTTTAGAAAAAGGTAGAGGTTTAAAAATTAGTCGAGCTGATAGGTGAACGAACTGAAAACTCAGCTGCTACGCTGAGCATTTCCAGAGCTAAAGCTGGGGATTTCAGAGCTAATTGAAGATCTGTTTAACAAACATTACTTGGAAGCTGTCTGTAAGGTCTCCAAGCCAGAGCAGCTGTACATGTGTGATTATTTTCAAAGGCGGGGGAGGGGGAGAGAAGGAGGGGAGAGACAAGGAATTAGGACAGGTATTGCAGCTGCTCCTCATTAACCTCACCAAACAGCAAATTGGAAATCGACAGAGTACATTCCACCTGAAATTCAAAGTGGAAGTGGTAATCAGAAGGCTAGACTGTCAAGTTCTAGCAAGTTGGGAGGGCATTGCTAGGGAAAGCACTGGCAGCTACAAAGCTAAGGGACTTTCTTCTCTTTCCTGCTTTCTCCCAACCCCTAACCCTTCATTTCCTCCCAAGAGTAGTTGTTTCATTTCATCTATGACATTTTGACTGCTGAGATTCATTCACTTCTATGCATGCAAGGGAACAGACAAATGCAGAAGCTAGTAGTACAAGAAAAGCTGAGAATCTAAGTAACCTAAGGAAAAATTTTGGTTTGCAGTGGGGAAGAATGAGTACGTGAGTGAAAGAAAAAAGACAGCAGAGCAGTAACTGAAGGTCAGGTTCATTCTGGAGGAGATGACAAGCTGTGTAGTGGGGAAGCACAGGTCCCCAGTGGTGTGTCTTATTATGTATATAACCAGAAACTGTGTGACTTCTGCTCTGGCTGAAGTCAATGGCAGCAAAAGCTACGCTTGCTCTGCGCTGTGGTCAACTCCATATGAACTTCAACAGTGGTGTATTAGGAGATATTTAATAATTATATATTAATAATAATTAATATTAATATTAATTAATATATAATTATTAAATAATTATTAAATAAATCGTAAATAAATATTATATATTATATTATATATTATAAATTTATTTATAAATAAATAATAGATAATTAGTAATTATCTATTGAGACACAAGGGACATGGATCAGTTATGTTGCAATGCAGAACTTAAGTGGTCAACGAAGAAGGAGCGGTACTGAGACAGAGAAACACCTTTTGCTGCATTTGTACAAGGAGCCATTGTCGTTCCAGAAAGTTCTTTTCCTGCAGTCAGGGTACATACAGATACACCAGTGACGCTTTCCTTCATAGAACTCCTCTGCACTGCCTTCCCTGGGGGTACAGATTGCTTCTTGAAATCCCTCTTTTAAGCTTGTTGAGGTCTTGATATAAGTTTTACAGCACCTGAAAACAAGTCCCTGGTGTTCACCTAGACACTGATCAGCCTGCAAGGTCAAAAGGCACACTTCTCAGGCTTGATGAAATGGGAAATACGTTTTGGGTTTATAGTAAAATGAAACTGTGTCCTGTTCCTGCCTGTAAACATTCCATAGGAAATTGAAGTAGTTTTCAATGGAGACTAGGAAACCACCAGTAACCAGGAAAAGTTGCTATTACTGTGGAAAATGGCAAACTTCTGCTTATGGCAAATGAATTGAAATGTACACTTTTATCCAGGGGGTTGGAATTACACCCTTTGCACAGAGAACAGCTGCATATGCTGGTGGGAATGGCAAAGTTTTGGCCTGGATCCAATTTGACAATACTCAAAGAAAGATGATTTTTGTTTGTTTGTTTTCTTTTCTTTGAAGATGAATGCTTCCAAAACAAAATTCAGTCACTGGACCATCAGCCTTGCAAGGTGCTGAGTATTCTGTCTCTGATCCAAAACAGCACTTAAGTGCATGCTTAATTTTGAGGGCATAATTAGTCTTGCCAATTTCACTGGGGCTATTGACATGCTTAAAGTTAAGCATGTGATTAAGTCCACTGCTTCAAGAATGCTTAGCCCTTTGTAGGATTAAGCCCAGCTCTACATTACACAAATGATCTTTTGTTCTGTCCTGAATGACTAGGACAGGCAATGGAGGAAATACGCAACATTCTTTAAAATCAATAATAATTCTGCTGATCACAGAGATAGCTCACACAATATTAACACTGAAAATGTTATCACATTTTATCAGCAACATTTTAGCAGCACAAATTAGACAATTCACTTCCCTGAACCATGTCTCCATTATCTCTTTTTACCTGAAATGTCTCATTGGTTATGTCCTATATGATGTTGTGTGCCGCATTACCTGTCCATAATGTCAGCATAACGCTGCTTACACAGACCCACATGCACCTTCAATATCATGCACCTCTACACTCAAAAATCACCCAGTTAGTGCTGAGCAAGCTGCTGTGTCTGTCCGATACAGTATCACACAGAGGCACTGACTTGCAATGTAGCATAAAGTGATACTGGTGGTGTGATGATCCTGTCCCAAGGCTTGAGCTTCACTCATCGCTACCACAGTGCATCCCTTTCTAGTGACAGGGCTGAGTGAGATCATTAACTTAGCTCTGACAGAAGCCAGTGGATGCCTAGGCAAGGAGTATAAGAAATGAAAAAGAATACAGTGATGTTTTTTCACGTCCTGTCATCCTGGCAGTCTCTGGTCAGGAGATCTTCTTGAGACAGAAGTACTGACAGCTTAAAGCAATAAGGTCCATACAATTTCTGCATGGAGTTGTTCTCTCCGTTGTGGCCAGTACTGTTAGTGACTGGTAGCGTGGGATTTTTCATAGCAGGCCTGCATAAAGCAGCAATGGAAATGTTAGTGGTTGCGGGCATTTTCCTCTATAATGTTCCCAGTTTTGGTAACACGGGCAGAGCTGAAACATGGCTGCAGTAGTGGTAAGGTATCAGAAAGAAAGATAGTGGAAGGAACAGATTTTCATGTTGAACTGCAGTTGTAGGCTTGATCTGTAGGCTGAATCAAAGAGCCACTGAAGTTCACAACTAAACTGAAGCATTCTCAAAAAAAAAAAATTAAGAAGCTTAAATAAATCATACATTTTTCAATCTTTCCCCGATCTTCTCTTTATGCAGTGTCCTCTTCCAGATACACTTAAGCCTTATCCTTTTATCCGTTTTGGCTTTAGTTTCTGCTTTCATGGTTTGATTGGTGTTTTTTTTGTTTGTTTGTTTGTTTGTTTTTTGTTTTTGTTTGTTTGTTTTTTTGTTTGTTTGTTTTTTGTCTTTTTGTTGTTGTTGTTGATTCTAACTCTTTTTATTTGGGTATTTATATAGTTTTACTTCTTAAACCCAACAAATAGTGTTTTGAAAATTACTAATTCCAATCATGGAAAAATGATAGAAAAATCAGCAGGATTCAGTAAACAAAACAAAACAAGAACTGTAATGGGTTAAGCAGCTGCCAATTCTAATGGAAGAATTTTCAACCAACACAATATTTTGAAAAGCTGCAGAATCAGATATGAAGTTGCCCAGTCTACAGATTCAAAAGGACTCCAACAGGTCTTGAGAACATATTGTTATTTCCATGAGGTCTGATGCAATCCCTGCCGTGTCTCCAGGCAAGGTCTGGAACTAATTTCTGCTCATGATTCACCAGAGTTCAGCAGCCTGGAGGGCACAGAGAAAGGTGCAGTGCATCTGTTTTGGCAGGTTTAGAGATGAATTTACGAATACTAAAAATCATTTCTTTATAATTCCATCCCATAGTGTTTCCAAGGACCTGACATTTTGCAAATTTTAACAAAGTGAATCTTGCAACACCTCTGTGAGGTCAATGTAAATATTAGCCCTATTTACAGATGAATGAAATCATAATCCACATGGAGATGAAGGCCTTAATTCAGGACTCTTATGCAGACATGTATGCTTTCTTACAGGTGCTGGCTGAGGGACATATTGAGGGACATATTCAATATGCCCAAAAGTCTTTCTTTTTCCTTTTCTAAAATAATTAAATCTGATTGGGAAGTCACTGCCTAGAAACACAATCCTATTTTTGTCTCTAGGAAAAGAGTACACATTACTCATGGACAACTCTGGAAACAGTTCTCCCTCAGGTCAGAGTCCTCTGGAAGAAACTGAAAGCAAGAACAGTTATGGAAGAATGTTGTTTTTTTGGAATACCAAAATTTTTTTTTTTTTTTTTTTCTGGGAAGAAATGAAAGCAAAGGAACAATTCAGAATTTCCTAGGTACCATGACTATGAAGAAAATGGAATCTCAAACCCACAACTCAAAACCATTCTTTTGAAAAATTTTGATACTTCACCTTAACATTTGTTATTAGTTTTTAATTGTATAAATAGTTTTGTAACAAAAAATGAAACATTCCTCTCCAAGAAGTGCAAATAGATTGGGCAGGCACCTGAACAAAATAAAGCAAAACAAAACCCTTCAATGAATATTGGTTTTTGTTGTTGTTGTTGTTGTTGTTGCTGGTGGTGTTTTGTTGTTGTTGTGGTTGTTGTTGTTTTTTGTTTGTTTGTTTGTTTTCCTCATGGGAACAAAAAGGCCTTCATAGGCCTCAGAAGGTTTTATCTCCAAATTTCTGTTTCTGTCTCCTTCAGACTCTGGGAACTGGAGAAGTGAAAAATATATATATATATATGTATATATATATATATATATATATATATATATATATATAAAATACCTTGGTGGACTCAGTTTTCTTAAAAAAAAAAAAAAAAGCTGTTTTATTTCACAAGTTCTGTGAAACTAGTTATTCATTATTATCTGGTTGTTCACAATATAACCAGTAGGGGGTGAATCCCGCCCCAGATCCTTCTTCTTTTCCTCCAGCTGAGAGGTGCTGGAATTGAGTTGAATGTTAAAAGAGGACAAACAGCCCTGTGGAACTTCAGTTTCCCAGCACTACCACTAAGGAATGTAATGATTTGATTGTCTAATAGTAACAGAGACATAAGTACCTATTTACGTGACTTGTTATGCTTTTTATTCATAACTTTAGGACCTGAATATTGATGATTTGATAAAGATGCAGATGAGAATGCCTTTTCATATTTTTATATTTTCAGATTAATTATTTGTGTAAGGACATTATCCTTTTCCTTCTCTGGAAAGCTTTCCAGTGACGTCTATTTGCAAGGATGATAATTTTCATATCCACCAATTTAATATGATATCATAAGCAGTTCAAAAACAAGAAAAGATTAAAAAAAAAAGTGGTCTTGTATGAAGTTTTGTTTTTTCTTTTTCTTTTTCCTGCAGGAAAACAATAATCTACTTCCTGACCTGCTTGAATTATTGGGTGGAAGAGAAGTTAACTCTCTCTCCCAGTTCCATGCAGGCAATCATCTTTTTAAGCATCAGCACTTCAGCACATATTTAATTAAAGCTTGCATTGTTGTCTAAATATACTGAATTTAACCATAGGCAGGAGCACTTTCTTCCACTAGCATTTGTGATTTGTACTTTCTCTGCAGGTCTAATAGGAATAAAAAGCAACAAGTAACTTCATCATAGAAGTCAGTAGTTTAGATTCTGATTATTCATAATGGAGGTCTAATCTGTGTAAGATGTCATTTTACATCACCTGTTTTCCAAGTAGAAACAGATATCTGGTCCACACTAGGCATGAATCTGACCCACAATTTTTTAATATTTTTTATTATTTTTTAGCAAATCACAATGTTTTTATTTAGTTCTGGAAAAGCTGAGCAAACCAATGAATCGATCTTTTCTATATGATATTAAAATGATTTATAAGTGATGTAAAAAATGTATAGGTAAATGAGGGCCATAACCTATTAACAGACATGTAGAGTAACAAGAATGCAAACAATAAATGCAAACAATAATGCAAATGCAAACAATAAATTCTATTGTTCATTTCTTTTTACTGGCTACAAAGAAAAGAATTTTGGTATAACTCTATCCTAACTTGCAGATGGCACTTGTTACATTGGTGGATAATTTTATATCAATAAATATGAAGGCTAAACAGAGAGGAAGATTTTCAGCAATGCAAAAAGAAAAAAGAAAAAAAAAAGTATTCTGCTATGATTAAAGGTTTGATTTGGGAAAATGTGTAAACATGTATGGATGCAGTTCTTTTTTGAAGAATACAGATAGCCTGGAGTTCTCTTGATTTAACCCAAGCATGAGTTCAGCAAAGCATATGTTCTAAAAATGTTAACATGGGGCTGGACACACATTTTGGCTGAAAGCCAAGATTCTTACAAGTGTTTGAACACAGACAGCTTGTAGGACCAATTCCTTAGTCTCATTTACAAATCCTTGTGCATTGCAACCGAACGTGTTTCAGAACTCTTATGGAAGGTTTATCAGTCATGAAGTAGTTTAAGCCATCAGATCTCTGAAAGCTATCACATGCAGGCATGTTCATTCCCAATGTAAATACTTGCCTTCAGTGGTGGTTTATGAGGGAATTACCTTATTTCAGTAGTCACAGAAGCATCTTCATGCTCTGGGTAAGATGGTTAGTGATCAAACCAGCATAAACCTTCCTGCTGTCCTAATTTTCCTTCCACTTTATGCTCTGTAAGTCAGGAGTGTATATGTTAAAATTCAGAGAGCAGCTACAATTAAAATAAAGGTAACATGAACTTGAAAGACTATTCATAATTTTCACAATCTTGAAGCTGTGTAACTTAAGTATATATTGGTCCCATACCTTGTAAATTAGGCCCCGCTGGAGTAAGTCTTTAATCATATACCATGGTAAGTTGTAAATGGTCCTCATGTTTTATATATTAAAGCAAATTCAACTTATTTTGGCCTTTAATTATGCCGGGAAATATTTTCAAAACCAATTATTTTGATAGAATATGCATTATTTTGCGTTCAGAGAATCTGAGCCAGATTCACCATATTGAAGGTGTTGGTCCAGTTTCCTACAGTGAAATATATCTGGAAGATCCTTACTGATAAAAAGGAGGGAACAACCTTAAAACAAACAAACAAACAAACAAAAACTTATAACTGGTATCTGATAGCAGAATCTGAATCAAAATATTTTCTTCTCTGGCAAATGAAGTAAAAAATTTGTATACCGTGAGACTAGACACACCGAAATCATATTAATCTCTCAGCTTCCCCAGTTGCCCTGAGCACACAAGCATGTATTTACTGTTGAGACTATATGGACTTAGAGATGCATTGACCCTTAAACATATAGCATAATTCATACTGCCCAGCTGAGATTTTGTTCCTTGAAAAAAGCTAGATGTTGATTTTACACTGTGGTAGAAAGCTCCAGCAGAAACATGTGAAACAGAAAAAGCAATCATTGGTAGACTTTAAACTAAGAGTTTGGACATTGTTGAAGTGAGCTTTTAAACTGCGTCTTTGTGGAAGTAATAGTCATCTCTGTGGTTGTGATAAGGGCTGAATTTGTTGAGATGAAGTTTACGGGCAACTGACCATTAGAAGTCCTCAGCCATAATGAATCCTTTCAGCATTTATTATAAAAGCCTTAATTGGGGTACATTCTGTGGGCATTAGTGAGGCTCTCACAAGTATTTTCCAGATATTTGACTGTAATTTAGCATTAGTCAGGCATGAGTTAATGGACACCAAAGTCTTGATTCCCTAAAAAACACTACTTGTTTTGTAAATCTCATTGCTATTATATCATTTAATATTCATTTTCATGACATTCGTGGTATTCGTTTAAATATTGTACGTTACCATCAGCAGTCCGTTTTAATTCAGCATTAGTGCAGCATTAAAATGTAGAACAAAAGTGTTAGCATTTTAAGTTAAAGGTGTGTCCAAAATATTTTCTGTTGGTGATATTCTACCGTCTTCACTAAGTCAAAGAGTCAATCCAGATCTTGCTTAAGATTGTAGATTGTAAACAAATGTAATGATGCTTTTTATTTTAGCAACCAAAATGTTTCTGGAGTATTTAGGAGACCTAAAGTACAACAAAGTTCTTTGCAACAGTGAAGACCTTTACTTTGATACCCAAATTTAGTGGGATGTTTGTCTTTGATTTCAGTAGCAACAGAACTGACTCCAAAGATTTTGCCACCTGTGTAAATATTGTAATGGTGTTGTTACATGCTAAAGGGAAAGGAGGGGTTCTGTTGAAGTTAAAATTTCTCTAAAGTGGAATTTTCTTTTCTTTTCTTTTCTTTTCTTTTCTTTTCTTTTCTTTTCTTTTCTTTTCTTTTCTTTTCTTTTCTTTTCTTTTCTTTTCTTTTCTTTTCTTTTCTTTTCTTTTCTTTTCTTTTCTTTTCTTTTCTTTTCTTTTCTTTTCTTTTCTTTTCTTTTCTTTTCTTTTCTTTTCTTTCTTTTCCTTTCCTTTCCTTTCCTTTCCTTTCCTTTCCTTTCCTTTCCTTTCCTTTCCTTTCCTTTCCTTTCCTTTCCTTTCCTTTCCTTTCCTTTCCTTTCCTTTCCTTTCCTTTCCTTTCCTTTCCTTTCCTTTCCTTTCCTTTCCTTTCCTTTCCTTTCCTTTCCTTTCCTTTCCTTTCCTTTCCTTTCCTTTCCTTTCCTTTCCTTTCCTTTCCTTTCCTTTCCTTTCCTTTCCTTTCCTTTCCTTTCCTTTCCTTTCCTTTCCTTTCCTTTCCTTTCCTTTCCTTTCCTTTCCTTTCCTTTCCTTTTTTCAAGCCACAATACAGCTGACCCAAGAGAGCCAGAGAGGGAAAAAAGCTCTTATCTTTTCCCTTGTTGATTCTCGTGTATTGCCCATCATGTCAACAAGACTACAGAATCCTTCTTCTGAGCCTAGAAAGCTCTCACTCATGTCTGTGAAAATTCCACATGTGGCATTCAGAATAGTGCCCTCAATTTATTTTGATGGCTTATGATTTCTTCTTCACAAGCCTAATGGACTCACTGAAATCTGTTAAGATACAACTCTAAACTTCAATTACATGCACATCAACTCATATATATTACTCAAGATAATTTTTCCTATTCATACCGATCTGCCAAATTTTATGCTCATTTAGGCTTGCATACCTTTTGTTTTTAAGGAAAAAAAGAAAAAAGAAAAAAAAAAAAAGAAAGGAATTTAGTCACTACTAGACTTTAAGAAAGTTATTTAAAAAAAAAATATTCTTTTGCTGGGTTGTGGCCATGATAATTCAGAGAGCAGCACACAGTTAATTATAAGCCACTTTTGTCCTGTTCATTATGGCTGTGAGATGCTCCAGTGTTAGGGAGCTCATTTGGAAAGCTTTAAACTAGATCCGAAGGGAGAGGGGGTTGTAGCTGGGCTTGCACTGGTGGGGAAGCACCCTAGCAGTGGTGAAGACCCGGAGACCTACCACCCCCCTAGGGTGAAATTGGCGTGCTCAGTTCGCTCCCTGAATTGCCTGTACACCAATGCACAGAGCATGGGGAATAAGCAGGAGGAGTTAGAAACCCGTGTTCGGTCAGGAGACTATGACCTAGTGGAAATTACAGAGACATGGTGGGAGAGCTCACATGACTGGAATGTGGTCATGGTTGGGTAAGTCCTGCTCAGGAAAGACAGGCCAGCAAGGTCAGGTGGCAGAGTTGCTCTTTACGTGAAAGAGCAACTATATTGTATTGAATAATATCCAGGGGCGGATGAGGAGCGAGTTGAGAGTCTGTGGGTGAGAAATAAGGGACAGCCTGGCATGGGGGATACTGTTGTGGGTGTCTATTACAGGCCACCAGATCAGGATTAGGAAGTTGATGAGGCATTCTAAAGGCAGCTGAAAGCACCCTCGTGATCACAGGCCCTGGTGATCATGGGGGGATTTTAACTACCCAGACATTTGCTGGAAGGCATACTCAGCCAGCTATCCGCAGTCCAGGAGGTTCCTTCAGTGTATTGATGATAACTTCCTGATGCAAATGGTGGATGTGCCAACTAGGAGAGGAGCATTGCTGCATCTTGTCCTCACTAACCAGGAGGGGCTGGTTGAAGCAGTGAAGGTTGAGGGCAGCCTTGGCTGCAGCGACCATGAGATGGTGGAGTTTAGGATCTCATGTGGCAGGAACAGAGTACTGAATTGCAACCGTGGACTTCAGTAGGGACAACTTTGGCCTTTTCAAGAATTTGCTAGGGGAAATATTGGACAAGGTACTTGAAGGAAAAGGAGCCCAAGATAGTTGATTAGAGTTCACGGACTGCTTCTTCCAAGCTCCAGAACAGAGCATCCCAACAGGTAGAAAGTCAGGAAAGAGAACCAGGAGACCTGCATGGTTAAACAGGGAATTGCTGGGCAGGCTAAAGTGGAAGAAGAGAGTCTACAAATTATGGAAGGAGGGGCTGGCCACTTGGGAGGAATATAAGGCTGTTGTCAGAGAATGTAGGGAGGCAACTAGGAAAGCTAAGGACTCCTTAGAATTAAACCTTGCAAGAGGGGTAAAGGACAACAGAAAGGGCTTCTTCAAATACACTGAGGATAAAACTAGTACTAGAGGCAATGTAGGCCCACTAATGAATGAGGTGGGTGCCCTGGTGACACAAGATAAAGAGGAGGTGGAGTTACTGAATGCCTTCTTTGTCTCTGTCTATAATCCCAGAGGCTCTCCTGAGGAGCCCCATACCCCTGAGGACCCAGACGACGTCAGAATAATGGAGGAGTTTGCCTTGATTGATGAAGGATGGGTTAAGGACCAATTAAGCAAGCTGGACATCCACAAGTCCATGGGTCCTGATGGGATGCATCCACAGGTGCTGAGGTAGCTGGCGGAAGTCATTGCTAGACCACTCTCCATCATCTTTGGTAAGTCATGGGCATCAGGAGAGATACCTGAGGACTGAAGGAAAGAAAATGTCACTCCAGTCTTCACAAAGGGCAAGAAGGAGGACTCGGGTAACTATAGACCGGTCAGCCTCACCTCCATCCCTGGAAAGGGGATGGAACAACTTATCCTTGGCATTGTCTATAGTTATATCAAGGATAAAAGGGTCATTAGGGGAAGTCAACATGCCTTCACCAAGGGGAAGTCATGCTTCACAAACATGACAGCCTTTTATGAATATAAAACCAGCTGGATAGATGATGGAAAGGCAGTGGACGTGGTGTACCTTGATTTCAGTAAAGCCTTTGACACCGTCTCCCACAGCATCCTTGCAGCTAAGCTGAGAAGGGCGAGTGTCAGGAGGGTGGAAACAGGCTCTTCTCGGTGACACACACTGATAGGACAAGGGGCAATGGGTGCATGATGGAACACAGGAGGTTCTGCTTAAATATGAGACAAACTTTTTTACGGTGAGAGTGACAGAACACTGGAACAGGCTGCCCAGGGGGATTGTGGAGGTTCCTTCTCTGGAGACTTTCAAAACCCGCCTGGATGCATTCCTGTGTGATGTGATTTAGGTGTTCCTGCTCTGGCAGGGGGATTGGACCAGATGATCTTTCAAGGTCCCTTCCAATCCCTAACATTCTGTGCTTCTGTGTTACTACCTTCACTGAGGAGGAGAAACAAACAATGATTTTCAAGTTTCTTTAATCAGGTGGGAGGAGGGAAGAAGATTTTTACACTGTCAAATTTCAAACGTTATTTTAGCCTCCTAATTGGCAGCACTGCACAAGATTATTAGAATCTCAATATGTGGAAGGATAGATGCATACCCCAGATTCATGTCTGTTAAACCAGTTCAAATTGTATATCCAGAAAATGTCCCACTAATTCTAAAGCATGTGTGTTCTGTTCCTGGAACAGAGAAAAATAGGTAAACTGGAGGATGCAGGGGTAGAGCAGAAGAGAAGAAGATATGAAAACGAAGGAAAAATGGAGAAGAAAAATCTCCTGTGTGTGAGAGAAGGACAAATTGCTACCCAGAATGTTTCCAAAGATGTTTATAAAAGCATCAGTTCCAATAAAAATCATGAGTCCAGACCCCAGGCTCTTTCTCTTCTCTCTAATCCAAGACTGCACAAGGAAATAATCCCAAACAGAGAAGGAAATCATGCATCTGCTAGTCACCACATGCTCTCAACGTTCCCCTCCTTCATCTCACCACATCCACCTTTCTGCTCTTTCTGCTAACAGTGATAAATGGCATGTTTGTGCAAACCGGAACTCATAGTAGGACTCCATGGTGATACATCTAGTTTTTGGGTAGCAGTTCTCTGCTTGCACTTCCTGGTTGAGTAGCAACAACTGAGATCAGAAATCACAGCACAGTGAGACATCCATTTTGTACATTTAAAAATATGCTGTCAGCATTGCAGAACAAAGCCTAGGAAGCTGCAGAGCAATTCCTCACTTGAGTTAGTGGAAGTTTCTTTAGATCTCCCTGGAGCATAATTGCTTTAGCTATGCTCTGCAAGACAGTGAGGAAGTGAAATGAGTTATTACATGTGAGAGATGAGAAGAGATGAGAAAAAAGATGTAAGAAGAGTTAGAGAAGCAAGGATTCAGCTCAATGAGCTGTTCATTTCCTAAACTGTCTTCTGTTCTTGTTTGTCAGGAAGATTAAGATTTATTACAACCTTCTCAGATACTGGGCCTATTTATGTTTCTTCGCTGATGCTCTATTGACCTGCTAACACATCCTTATGATCCTGTTCTCATGAGTTATGACTTGGTCTAAGTAACACAGTAAAGTTAGACTTGCAGAACAGTTTTAGAAGCATCATTTTAGTGAAATTTTGTGAAAGGCTAAAATATTTTAGGAATATTGACATGAGATTTAGAAAGAATCATGTCTTGGATGTATCATGAAAAATACAGTTCTAGACTGTATCATTTAGCCAGTTAGGACTGTACTTTTGACTACTTCTGGCCAGTGCCAAATTTACAGAAATATACATGTTAAAGCCTATAGAGAAAGCTGAATTGGAATTCACTGCCAACTGGGATGGCATCCACAGGGACCTGGACAGGCTTGAGAGATGCACCTGTACAAACCTCATGAAGTTCAACAAGGCCAAGTTCAAGGTCCTGCATCTGTGTCGGGGCAATCCCAAGCACAAATACAGGTTGGATGGAGAATGGATTGAAAGCAGCCCTGAGGAGAAGGACCTGAGGGCGTTGGTGGATGAGGTCAACATGAGCTGGCAATGTGCGCTTGCAGCCCAGAAAGCCAACCATATCCCTGGCTGAATCAAATGACTCATGTCCAGCAGGTCGAGGGAAGTGATTCTGCCTCTCTTCTCTGCTCTTGTGAGACCTCACCTGGAATACTGCGTTCAGCTCTGGGGCCCACAGTACAAGAAGGACATTGACCTGCTAGAGTGGGTCCAGAGGAGGGCCATAAAGATGATCAAGGGGCTGGAGAACCTCTCCTACGAAGACAGGCTGAGGGAGTTGGGGTTGTTCAGCCTGGAGGACAGAAGGCTCCAGGGAGACCTTATAACAATTTTCCAATACCTAAAGGGGGCCTACAGGAAAGCTGAGGAGGGACTCTTTGTCAGGGAGTGTAGCGATAGGACAAGGCATAATGGCTTTAAACTAAAAAAGGGTAGATTTAGACTAGACATTAGGAAGAAGTTATTTCCTATGGGGGTGGTGAGGCACTGAAACAGGTTGCCCAGAGAAGCTGTGGATACCCCATCCCTGGAAGTGTTCAAGGCCAGGCTAGATGGGGCTTTGGGCAACCTGGTCTAGTGGAAGGTGTCCCTGCCCATGGCAGGGGGGCTGGAATTAGACAAAGTTTAAGGGCCCTTCCAAACCAAACCATTCTATGATTCTGTGATTCTACGATCCCTATGTAAACATAGCACTGAGCAAGGGCCTAAGAGACACTGATCTTTGCTAGAGGTCTAGAGTTTAATACTCTCAATATGTGCAAAGCCTTCCATTTTATTGAGAATATACAGCTCAACATGCTGATGGATTCAGCATTTTCTTCATTACCCCAGCCACTTCATAGCAAGTACGACTGGCTTCCTTGAGTCCTACTATTTGATAAGCAGCAAAGATCTGGTACATTTTTTATCAATGAATTTCCAACTGAGCCATTTTTTTTCCTTTGTTATGCTCTCTAAACGTCTTCATAGCATGGTTTAGATTGTGGAAACAGTTCCACATGGCAGCTGAGAACAGAGCAGCACATACTGTTCTTGTTGACAACATCTGGAAGCTCAGAGTAAATTTACCAAAAGAGAAAACATTTGAAATGTATGTATTTTTAAGCTTGTGGCATGATGGCATCAGGCTGGGCTTCTCAGAGTGACTGAACTTGTCCTTAAGCTTTTGTCAATAGAAGCTGAGTGAGGTCCCTCATGTCAGGTTTGGAAGGAATAAGGGATATGCCAGGAGTACAGTCCAGGAAGCTTGTTCACTTTGTTCACTTCATCTTTTGATAACCTTCTGGACTTCAGTGCAGAGATGAACAGCAGCATAGTAAGTTTGTACCATGCTTGAAGCACACTGGGCATGTCACAGCTCAGAGCTGCATAGTCAGTGTGCCTTGAATTCTAAACTAGGTGTGTGGTAACACAGGATAGACCTAACACTATGGCTTGGGTCAAAGAGAATTTGCTTAGGTTTGATAAGAAAGAAGTTTGTGAGCAGGACCAGTGCTTTGGATATTAAAGCAAGGCCCAGATACATGCACTATATTTCAAATGTTTTGCTTGCTGAAGAATGAGTTTTGGGTTGACTCAATGAAATGATGCATTGCTGTTTTGCCAAACTTGTCTGAAAATTTCACTCAAAAGAAACAGTTTGGGTAGATACACATAACTCAAGTGGAGAAAGGATCTTTATCCTCTTTTATGAGAATACTGATGTCCTCATGTGAAACACTTTGGTTCAGCCCTGCCTTGATAGATTTTACCCTCCTCTGGTTCCAAATCTGAGGACATCACCACATTAAGGTTTAGAGGAATGGGAGAAGATTCCTTAGTCTGGCTGGTTGTTGTTCTCAGATGGATATCAATGTGTAGGAACTGCCCAGGGCAACAGATATTGAAAACAGTAACTGGTTAGTGCCTTCACATTTGTGGTTAGGCTGCTCACCTGGAAAGTGAAATATCTTGATTCCTGTCCCTGTGCTAGTGATCACTTAATCGCATTCTAAAAGTCAGAGTAACTTGAAAGGAGAGACTGAAAAGCTGTCCAGCTCTAACATAGTGTGTGGGGGCCTGGGCATTGTTCTGGGACCTGGCGACTTGAAACTTCTCAGTGGGGAGAAGGCAATAGATCAAAGCCCATGATGTTCCAAGTAAGCACCTTAGGCACTGGGTTAGGTACAAGGAGTGACACTTCTTCTTTGTTATTTTTCAGTGTTACCTAATGAAGCTTTTCATTTCCAGTACTTTGCTTTTGTTAGAATTGCCTGCAATGAAAACAAAAATATTTCTTTTGACTCATAATGATTTTTTTTTGGTCTTTTGTTTCACTAAGAAAAAAAAATATCACTTAGGCTTAAGTTTAAATGCTTTATTTGTTTGGACTAAGAACCAATAAAATAAAATAAAATCATTATTTGCACAAAGTATTAACAAAAAATAAGAGCTCAACAGCTCTTTTCAAAAGAACTGAACATCATATAGAGAAAAAGGAAGTTCCAAGGGCTTTGGAGGACTGAATCAGAATCCAAAACATCTTGAAAAATTGAGATACTGGTCCAAAATAAACAAAAAGAAGCTCAGTGAAGCCAAGCAAAAAGTGATGCAACTAAGAAGGTACCATCATGCATATATATACATAGAAATAAAGCAAAAAATAATTGCTGGGCAGAAGTATCACTAATAAGGGTTCACTGTTAGTGATGGCATGACCAACATGAAGCTCTAACAGCGACAGAAAAAAGATAAATCTCATTGTATGATGCATTTGGAGGTCCTTCTAGGGCAAGACACCACTCAGCACACCTATGCTGGCAAGATCTCAGCAGGTGCACTATGTGTCACTTTTAGCACTACAGTTCAAGAAATGTGTAGCCTTCCTGGAAAGACAAAGCAACAGAAAAATGACCAGAGATGGAAGAGCCTGAAGGGCTGCATTGTTTTAGCACAAAAGACTGAAGCCACAAAGGCAAAGTGAATCACTTTATATAAGACCAATCAGTTGCTCTCTCCTTCCATTAGTAGAAGGACGTAAGTTGATTCCCTCTTACTTTTCAGCAGAGATATAGGTTATATATTAGTTAAAAACAAAACAAAACAAAAAAGGCAGGTGGTGTGGGGAAGAGGGAGGGTATTTTATTTTCTTCCTAAAAATGTGTGGCCACATAAGGGGTTGTTGAAGCTCTCCCACTCCTTTAGAAGAGGTTATTTCTCAGGACATCCAGACTCATGCTAGTAATAAATGAAAATTAGCTGGGGAGTCTTTTTTGTGCACAGCCCTGAACATGTCTTTATTGGGTATTTCAACCCCATGTATAGTGAGGTAAAGGTTTGCTGTGAACCACCCACTACTCTAATTCCATCCACCAAAATGATACTACAGGCAAATATGAAGTAACATTTTTTGCTTGCACCAAAAGTCTATCTGCAATGTTGTGTAAGGGCTAGTACTGCCATGGTATGGTATGAAATACATGTAGTTACTCTGAAACCTACACTGAGATCAGAAGCCATTTCTTCTTTGGAGAGGCTACACATAGTAGGGAGAGAGCATGTGACCGACATAAATAGACCAGGTGAGGTTTGGTGGAGTAAGAATGAAGCAAACTATTTAGACCCCCCAAATCTAAGAGATTTTTTTTTTCATTCTTTTTGTTATTATCACATTGCTGCTTCTGTTTCTTATTACTCTGTATGCCTTTTATATCACTTGAACAGTTTAAAGGGCCCTTAAAATGACTATAAATACCTTTTATGTATTCTTAATCACTCCTTTATGTGTTCAGAGAGGGGTAAAATGTCTGTAAGGACCAAAGTATGAAATTAAACTCTGAACTGGGGAAGAAGAAAAGAATGGTCCCCTGGTTTATAACTTCCACAGATGGAAAGGAATTGGTCAAGTTATAAAGTCTGCAGATTTGGTAACAGGAATATATTGGTGTGGAATGAAGAAAGGGTGCAGAGTTGTCCCTAAGTTTTATCTGCTCTCACCTCCTGGTTAAGAATTGCTAGGGCTGTAATACAGCTGGAAGATCTGGACAAAATTGTGCTCAGAGACCCATCCGTGACATTCCTCACTAGGCAGCAGGTGTTATTCTTGTTCAGCAACTGGAGGCTTTCATTGTCCAGGTTATAAGAGGACATAGTCTGAAAACTTTCATTTAAGGAAAACCCATGAAGCTATTTAAGTTGCATCTTATAGGAAAATAAACTCTCTTAAAATTCAATGGCTTGCTGAGACCAGGTTTGCCAAGACTTTTGCCCATTGAGACTTTTTATAGCCAGCTTTTAAACCCCTGAAAATAGGGCTTTCTAATTGAAATAATGACATAGCTACAACATCAGTGAAAATGAAGCTGCAGTAACACTGTTGGGTCCCATAAAGAAGAAGGTGCAGTGCAAGGGAAAGCATTCACCTGGAAATCATTTGTTTGGTATCACATCCAACTCCCTCTTCACTCTTCACTTCAATATTATTTTTCTGCATTTCACTTCAAATGCAAAAAAAAAAAAAAAATCCACTTTGGTTCCTGGGGATCTCTTAAAGTTTCTGTGCCTCTTGTCTTGGTGGCTTTTCTCAACTCTGCCAAGGAAAGTGGGCACAGTTTTTATTATTATCGTTTACTACACAAGTAATAGAGAGGTAATTGTAATTTTTTAAGATGGAGTAAATTGTAAATATAAAAACAATCAGGTCTAGTAATGTCAAGACAACTCAAGAAGTGACCAAAATTGGTTGGAGAGCATATGTTGGAATTATTCAACTCTGAAGGAGGAAACATAGAAGAAAACTGGAAAAAACTTCCAGATTTCAAAATATCCTTTATTCCTATGATTAACAATGGTATCTCATCAAGGATTTTGGTCATTTAACATGAATACAGTGTGTTGACAGATGGAGGAACTCCCTACCATTCTAAAGTTTACCTCAGGCTAGCAGGGGAAGAAGAACTCACCTGAGGCTGATGCAAATGTAGCTCCTGCATAGGCATTACTATGGCCTACATGTGCTATCAATACTATTTAGTATGGGATTAATGCTGTTAGTCATCAAGAAGCACTGAAGTCAAACATTTAGCAAGATTAATCATGAAGGACCTTCCTGAAACTTTAGACTTCTGAGAGTCTGAGAACAGTGATGAAACTAGGAAAATCAGTTTTTAATACAAGGACCTTAATGTCTGCTTTGCTTGTCCTCTTATTCTTTAGAGGAGATGTGCTGCTTTGTTAATATGGAAAAGTACAAAATGAAGACCCATGATTCAGAGCTCTCCTCTAGGTGGAGTGTAAGGAATGAACTCCCTCTTAGGTCAACAATGTTCAAGGCTTCTTGCAAATGAGCTGCCTGGTGCAAGGCACTACATGAGAAAGAGCATAGATGGACTGCTAAGGCGTAATATTGTTTCTTTGTCATCTTTTTTGAACATTTTAGAATGACAGTGCTGGCACAGAAATTACACTCTTCTGGAAATGTATGGCAATAGATGAAAATGCTCTTTATTGTGTTGTTAATGGTAAATTCTCTACTAGGAAAGGAGGAAGCCTCAATAGCCGTGGGAGAATGCCACAAACAACAAGGTTTTGGTGCCTCACATACACACATGCAGGAAGGGATAATAGATGGATTTGGAAATGTTTTTGGTCCTGTTGCTTTGCAAGGTGTCAAACAAAAGGCAGAAATGTGCCTTTTCAAAGTTCATCTCTTAGGAACTGGAAAGGTCATGGTCCCAACATTGGTTAGAGTATCTTGAAGGGCTGCTGCTATCTATGGCAGACCATTCACTGGTTGCACAACACTTGCAATCCTAAGGCACTCGGAGCTCTGCACCCTGTCACTTGTTCTGCATGAATTCATGCATTGTGGCAACATATCATTGCTTTAAGGTCCCTTGAACTACACGAGATCTTGCTTAGCCTGCAGGGCCTCCTTCTGAATGATCCTCCTATGCTAAAATGTCATACAGAGCCCATGAAGGATGTTAACTGTTCCCTGGGCTTCTATGGCAGATACCTGTGGGGATGCTTTGGCATTGCAATGGGCAACTTTCTTGAACCTTAAGGCCTCTGAGAATCTGAGAGTAGGGATGAACCTAGGGACAAAACTTTTTAATATTAGGTCCTAAATAGCTGCTTTGCTTGTCTTCTTACTCCCATTTTAGAGGATATGTACCTTTACTGTGCTTACACTCCCTTAATGTAGAGAAAGAGGTACAACATGTTAGCAGCCTTTTAATTAAAAAACAATACTTAATTGAACAGGAAAACTCAGTTGTAAGAGACAGAGTACCCCCATGTACCCCACTGCCTCCCTGACACTGCTGAAGGAGGTAGCTGCACGCAGTGACTCAAAGCCTCTCCACTTTCCTTTCTGCCTCCTGTTGGGAGGTCATCCTTGTAGCAAACACCTCTGACAGCCACAGGAGTATGGCTGTGTATTGGGGTTTAAGATTTCTCATACAGTAGCCTTAGCTGGCAGATCCTAACTTAAAATATTTTTTGGCTTTTGCCACAGCATAACTTGGACACGTTTCACACTTTTGTTGTATTCATCTAAGTTCATCAAGTACAAGTCATTGTGTGCACACCTAGTTTAGTGTCACCTGGGACACTAAAAAAAACAAAAATCTGTTTTCAGGCTGAACTGATCCAGAACTGATCCTGATAAACTGATCCAGTGTTATAAATCCTTGCAGAAAAAATAGGCACCACACACATTGCCTCTATATGCCTAAAGTCTTCTGTAATCCCCACACTGATATTAGATTTTATTTTTCTGTATTTCTAAATTTAATTTTTTTAAATTTCTTTTATTACCAGATTTATTTGCCAACACAACAAGCAGAATAGTTATATTAGTCATTCTGTCTCATTTAGAGAACAGATAGTAGCTCAAAGAGGCCAGTTCAATGGTAATCTTTTGCAGAGAATTTTAAGGTCTGTTAGATTATAGTCTCAAGAAGTAACACAGAAGAAAAGTTGAAGGAATTTAAGAATCACAAGACAAATAGAAAATTAACCACAATCCCAACAAGATGAAGGCTGGAGGAAAAACAATGCCTTTAAGCTTTGTATCCCTTTACTGTTAAAGAATCCATCTTGGGAACTTGGGAAAGTACATTTTACAGGGATACATTGACAACCGTTCTTTTAAATTTAACAAAGAGTTATTTAAAGGTTCAACAAAGCCTTGTTAGAACTATAGCTAATAAGTGGAAAATTTTCAACCTCCAAGGCTTTACTTGTAGGAATATGTCACTGAAAAATCCTTTTGTATTAGGTTTTCCTTTTTCTTCACCCCTTCTTCAGCCTTTTAATGTTAACTTGCAGTATAAAAATGGAGTTTTCAATACTGTCTAAAAGATGTCAGCTCCTTTTTTCCATTAATGTGCATTGTGCATATATATCTACAGGTAGCTGACACTCCCAGCTGTCATATAAATAAATGTAGGTGGAAAAAATTATTCTCATGTTTTCAATAGAAAGCAAGGCTTCATTTCTAAAAAGATAAGTTAAAGTAAGTTAAAGCTGACAAACTTCAAAGTTGTAAAGTAAGGAAACTTAAAGTGTGCATGAGAAGGATTATTCCCTACAAGCAGCCCAGTGTGATTTGTAAGATTTTTCTGTTTTAATGCACGGATGCATGAGGAGGGATTTTCTTGTCCCTATAAAAATATAAATACAGATATATCTAGATGTGTCCACTTTGGACTCGTCCATAATTAGTGGAAAGAAATAGACAATACAGAACATGATTATTCTTAACATTTTGCTATCTTTCCTTGAGTATATTTCTTCATATGAAAAATTATGTGTATACCACATATACATTTAGTGTGGATTTGCACAAATTCTTGAAAGCAGTTACTAATATTTGTATCTGTGATATCCACAGCAAGAGTTAGAGTGCATATGGGTATTTTAGAGTGCAAACAAAAGTACATAGGATGATAAAACACACCATGTCCACATTGCAATTCAGAGGTGTGGCCACAGCACTCTTAGACATAGCAGATGTACCTTAACATTTACAAGTTCTGTTATAGAGAGCAGTGCATGTGCAGAAGTACTTGGTCTTACATGAGCTGAGTAAGGCCTCCTCATGTTCTGGGTAAGCACAAAATAGCTCAGCACTCTTAATAGTATTTTTAGTTTTAAGCAACTTCTCTGTCTGCAGAAGCTGCAATACCACTTCTGGACTGCAAAGACATATCCTGACTACAAGAGAGAAATTCACATAGGCAACAATATATTCAGCTCTATATGAGGCAGCCAATGCCTGAGAGACACATGCTACTGTGATTAGTGAAGAGAGGGGGGGCACGTACCGCCCACTCCTTCCTCAGGAGGGAACAAAGCGAAGGAAAATGATCCTCAAGGATTATTCCCAAGGAAGAAAGAGACAAATTCCCTCTGAAGACAGAATAACTCTATGGCTCTGTTTGTTTCATAGCAAATGTTCCATGCATCCTGAAAAAGACCTAAGTGATGGGACTCTAATTTTCAGTATTAAGAACAGTACACATTATCAAAACTTTTAAATTTAGCTGGGTGCTGGAGATGTTCAGCAGTACAGACTGGAGAACTGAATCTGTCATAGTTTGGTTAGGAGCAAAAAGAAGCCATCACCAAATTCTGTTGCCAGTTCCTAATTTACAGGCTGACATCTTCAGGGTAAACAAGGATAGTGTTAGGTGCTCTGCATATTTTTCTCTACATTTTTTGGACAATGAATATTATACTGTGTCTTCTTTTATGTGTTTCTAGCTTTCAGAATGCAAACTTCAGTTATGCTTCTTTAAATACAATGACAGGAAAGGGTTGTGCTGTAATATGATCCTACAATAAGCAGTATTGTATTTAAAATGTTGAACGTAGCAATACATTTGGAAAACATTAAGAAGTTTGCAAGTGGCTACACAGGGTAATTTTGGTATTTTGTTTTTGTTTTCAAGAATGCACTAAAATTACAAATCTCTTGATTTCTAGAGAAGACTTTGTTTAGTGCTTGTGGAGCAATCCACTTTAGTGAGTTTAGTTTTAAGCCAAAGGAAACATGTACTTATTTACATCCAGTTGACCTCTTCAGGTTCAGTGGAACTCCTCAAATGGACAAAGGGTTTAAATTTGTTGTCTGTCATCTCTATCTAAATCCATGAGTCAACCAACACTCAATTCTGTCTTCCAGAGTAGTCTATCTATCTGAACATGTAATATGTAGTAATCCTCAGAAGGTAAAATCCTAGATAGGTCAAAGTAACAGTAGCTTCAGTAGGTGAAGACAACCTCGAGACCTGCTAACATGCCTGAGAACTGTGAATGGCTTTGTCTTCCACTGGAATTTTCTGCATGTCTGTTAACATGAGCTATCAGATGGCCATGCTACGAGCATTTAAAGTCAGCATACTGTCCAAAAACTGAAATGGACCCACTAGGATCGGAGCATGGTATAATATAATAAGAACTGATAAAAAAATACAAATAGTTGTACTAATTTCCAGGCCTTTTTCCATCTTACACATAAACCACATAATTCACACTTCCATTGCAGTATAGTTTCATGACAAGTCCCTATATTTTTGGCAGAATATACAAACCTGTCTCTTTATGTCCTCCACTGTCAGGATAATCCTCTTAAGACTTTTTTGTTTGTTTGTTTTTTCTTTAAATTTCCAAATCTCCTAAGGTGAATTTTTGAAAAATGGATTATACATATTTTATTGTTCTTTGCTATAATATTCTTGGGTTTGATCGTCTAATTTCTTCCATTTAAATCTATGGGCAGAGACACCCTCTATTTTGGTCGTGTACAGGTGTTTCGGGGGAAAGAAGTAGGATGATGCTTTCAATACTTACTAGTAAATATTAATCAAATCTTTAGAAAGTAGCAAAGACTGCTTTTCTTTTTATAAATTACATTTTTAAGGAATGAATTGGAAAAAAACAAGTAATACTATTCCAACAAGGCATAAAGTAGAAAGACAGACAAAGCTCTCAGTTATGCTAGTAAATAGAAGCTGGGCCTGGTATAAACCCCACTGAAATCCATAGAGGAAGTTTGCATCTTACCCAGGTTTGAGTCTAGCCCTTACTTCCAGCAGTCAAAGTTTCTTGGGTCTGGCATTTCTAGTCCTGCTCAAACAGCTCTGTCTCTCACTCACAGCCCCTAACTGTCGCATTCCTGAAGGAAACTTTACAGTATAACTTATTGGCCCAGTTCCAGTAAAGCTCACTGTCCTGGTCCTTGGCTTGGTGTAAGCACTGCTCTCCAACAATTAAAACATCAGCATGTTATCAGCACTCTTCTCATCCTAATCCAAAACATAGCACCCTACCAGCTACTAGGAGGAAAATTAACTCTGTCCTAACTGAAACCAGGACACTCACAAGTGTTTGAACTCTGGTTTCTTGCCCAAGAGCAACAGCAGAGCCTCTCTGCATTACAACAATGTACCATTGGCTGTTGGGTGCACACTTGATGCATATAATCATACTTGCCCACTTCTCAATCAGCCCACTGAGCTGTGGTGATGGGATTTTACACATGGTGGGATACATTGCAAGATATGGACATGGTCCCTGTCAATGTGGCTTCTCCTCAGGGATTTGTTCTACTGTTCCAGGCCTTCGTGCTCAAGATGGAAGAGGAAGAGTTCAGTCCTGAGTCCCTTGCAGCCAGAGACCAGTCTAATGCGGACTTCCTGTGCTTTTGATTTCTTCAGGCACTGCCCTCTCAAGAAAGGCAGCCTTGCTGCTGTGCCATCTGCATTTCCACTGGCTGGGGACAAAAGCCCCTTAACAATCACCGTGGCCAGGTTATGTGATAGCCATTAAATATAGGCCAGATTAGCGGAGCAAATACTTCTGAGACTACTTGATATCTCTGCAATAAAAGACTGAACTGTGGCAAATCTGGAACTCAACACTGGCATTTTTACATTAGTACTCAGGTGCCATCTAAATGCCAAGGCTCCCAGCACTGCAGTGCAGGAAATGTCTGTGCTCCAAGAGGCAGGAGGCAATACAGTGTTAGCAAGAGACTCGGGTACTGTTAGCCAAAAAAAAAAAAAAAACACCAAACATCTGATTATCTAAATGCAGTGCAGTCTGCACGATGGCACTGTATGCTCTCTTGTTTCTTACAAAGACTAGGTAGCATTCTCTCACTTTTACAGTTTTTTGTCTCCTGCTTTTTAAAGGAATACTCCCTCCTTTTTTTGTATGCAACATCTACGTATGGATGTAAACATTTTTTATTGTTTCACCTCTCTGTAAGAGAACACAAAACAGAGAAGATGGAGAACCTAATATATTGCCTCTTTATTCTCAGAGGTTAAGAAGAAACTTCTGCAAATATAATTTAGGCTGCAAGGTGTTGTTGTTGTTTTTCCCACTGGCTTTTTGTAGCACGTAGACCAGCAAGGTATTCAGACCGCAGTACAGCAAATTACTACTGTAAGTCAGACAATCAAATACAGGACATATCCTCAAATGCATCAAGACTAAAATTGCATGGAACTTTCTAGCAGTTTGCAAGTAGCTTTTCTCCCAAAGATCAGTTTTCTCACTAGATGTAAGCAGAAATATGTATTTGTTAACTGGCGGAACAAATTCTAGAATTGAACGTGCAAGTTTTCTTCCTAAAGACTCCCCAGATGCCCAGAAGAAGAGCTGCCATGGCACAACCCTCACCTCTGGCTGGGGTCGTGGTACTGCCCAGAACCCTCTGTTCTGGTTGAGGACTCTGATGCGGAACTGTTACACAGGCCCAGAGCTCGTGACTTCAGCAGTCAGAATGAGCTGTTCCCTCCTCAGAATTAACAGTCAGTGATCTCTTTTGTTGTATTTTTATGCAGGGCTGCTGCTCAGCCTTGTGACCTTTGTTTTGGCTGCCATGAGGTCCTACTGCCCAAGAACATGAAAACATGATTAATGGATGTCTGGCTTATGCTTTATGTTACATCAGCCCTCCACGTTCAGACTGGGTTGACAGATAGGCTAGGATTTCCCTCGTCTGCTCTCTGTCTGTTAAAAAGCTCTGGTTATTGATTTTTCTAATTATGTTTTCCCACAAATCGTGAGAATTATGTTTTCACTTTAGATACATTGTTCAGTTCTCATTCATGCTTGCAGCCTTCTGAAAAGTAGTCTCAGTCTGAGATCATCACAGTGGGCTGAAGAAGTTAGATACTCATATTCAAAAGAACTTTAATTCCCTTGGGCTTCTCTGAGAAGCTTTGCCTCAGTTTTAAAACTCTTGAAAAAGCCAAGTGTAAATACACAAGGAGGCCTGAGCAGCTATAAATGATGGAGACATCATACCCTCTAGCGGCAGCAACAAATGTCACTCATAAATCCCTGCAGCCCAAGCTACTTCTCTGTGTTTTGGGAGAAGCTTTGAGGATGGAAGCTCAAAGGGGGCAACGAAGTACATGGTAAACCTGACCTATACTCTTGCGGACCAGGCACCAGGCAGAGTCCTTTATAACATATTAGAATCCCAAGAATCAAACAGGAAGACTTGAACAGAAAAATGAGTGATAACTATACCCAAACTCATGTACTTAATGGCATGTCTCTAGATACATGAACTGTCCCCTTTATTGCTGTCTACTTCAACAGAACATAAATCAGGAATAACTGCAGGAAAGCCATTTGTATTTTATTTTCCTTTTCGTCCATTTTATATTCTTATATAGTCTTAGCTATTAACATAGAATCACCGCTAATTGTATGAAATAATGTAGTCAAATGTTAAACGTCTTGCATGCTTGGTTTACATCAGCTATATATCCTGCAGGGTTAAAAAATTTTGGAGGAAGCAATGTCTGCTGGGTTTCGGTATTATTAAAAGTATAAACATAAAAATTTACTGAGAACAGGAAAGGTTTATTACCTGACATTTGAGATCATATCCCTCTAGGTAGTTTTGTTCTTATACAACAGTTGCCTAAGCAAAGCAATGTTTAATTCACGCCTGCTAATATATAGTGGGTTGAAGAAAGCAGCTTATGAATTTGCTTTTGAAAGTTCAGTGTTTGGGGTTTGCTAAGCTATTTGCCTGAGGGCAGGATGACATTCCTGTGGCATGTGCTGTCTTGAATTCCACATAACTCACACTCTTTTTTTTTTTTTGCCTAAAACCAGATTAAAAGAAAAAAAAATGAAAGAAAAAGAAAATAAAACTCAAGAAATAGACATTGCAAAAAGCAATAGGTCTTTAACTGCATTCTGCACTGTGATGAAGCATAAATTGTTTCTAAGGTTTGGTAATGGCATATCAGTATAATAACCATTAGTTTAGAAACACATATTATTTACTGCAATACTGATCCAAATCTCCATCCCATATTCTTCCCAACATAATTCAAACCAAGTTTGCTTCATTTCAGTAATGCTCAGACTCATAGTTTTTCTGTTATTACACGTTAGTGTAATTAATTTGAGGTCTCTGACTAATTTCTGCTTTCCCTATTTCAGATTTCCTATGAAGGAGATTTACAAAAACGTGATGGCCGGTGTTGCTGTTTCTTCTGCTCTTGCCAAAGGCCAGAATGCTTCTGTAAGTCCTATTGCCACTGGCACACCACTCTGCAGTAATTATTACACAGCCCATATATCAGCACTGATAAATATTAATTTATAGGTTGGACTTCATAATCTTGGTTTTGTTCATTTAAAAGCAACATAGGATGTATAAGTATCCTCAACCATATTCTTATTTTCTTTTACACCACCAGATAATATGCTAACATATGCTCATGTTGAAGTAAAATGCAGTTTTTTAAGATTTCTTTTGCAAAGATTTCGTAATGGTCCAGCTGGGAGCATAGGGCTTCAGGCTATGTCCTCATGTGCCAAGCTTGTGCAGGCACACACATCTGTGCACCAGACCCTAGGCATCCCCCTACAGCATGCCACCAGTGAGACAAAAATTAAAAAACAGAAAAGACTCTGCTTAGCTGATCCATACACACAAAGGGACAAACAACTATCCTAAGGGGTAACAGCCATTCGGATATAACGCATTACTATTAAATGGCATCTGGGAAAAGACAAGAGGTCCTTTAAGATTCCCCACAAGGAAAAGAATAAAAGGTTACTTTTCTTTTTTATTAGACATCAGAGATTATGTCCAGCCTGTTTTCATGACACAAGCCCTTTAGAAACCCGGCTTTGGTAGTCCTACTGTTTGTGAAATGACTAATTTCACAACCCATGTGGAAATCCATAGAGAATAACAAACATGGGAGAAAGAAACAGATTTGGCTGTGCATGTGGCATGTAAGTGAGAGAAAACAAATCCAGAGGCTTGGGTAAAAAGTAGAGTAGAGAGACTGAAGGCAGAAAAAATTACTGGGGAAAGGAGATCTCTTCAGAAGAGGAAAAAGAGTAAAGGACCTCCAATAGCAGAGCTGAGAGACATGAAAACAGTCAAGGGACAGGTGAGTTGAGAAAACTGAATGTAGAGGGAAACATGAGCGATCAAGGGCAAGAAAAGGGGTTTAGGTTTTCATTATTTGGGCTTGGCTGATGATACAGCACTGGAACTGTTCCTACTATAAAGAAAAGCCTGTCAGTAAGTGAAAAAAAAATTCTACAGTCCAAACTCTCCCTACGTTTTGTAGCTGGTAGAAAAAGGAAAGTGAAGAGGCTGCAAGTTGAAAATGCCTTTTAGAAATGTACTTTGTTTTCCAGAGAAATGTGGGCATTTCTCATGACCTTTATTTTTTAAATAGCTAACAAAAACAGAGGCCTTTTCTTGCTCCCTTTGAAGTTAATAGCAATAATTCAATTACTGTCAAGTGATTAAGTTCAGAATAAGACAAAATAATGATGCTCCTTCAGGTAGATAAAGTACATAAAAAGGATTAAGAATCAAATAGAATTCCTAACAAATAGTTATTACCTTATGCTATTACTTGGACAAAAATTAGAATAAACTGTATGCCAAGCAAACTATTCTTGTCTTGTTTCTCTCAAGCAGATACATGCATGAAAAGTTGGAAACAAAGTTTCATATGTGACTTATCAGCTCCTCGTTCACTGAAAATCTTTTCAGTCTCTAAGAAAAGAAGAGACAAAGCTGATGTAGGCAATGGAAGAGAAAGACATTTTTGATTACGGATGATCAAACTGTAGCATTCTCTTTAGTATCGCTTTTCCTCATTGTCTGAGGAGAAGCTGTTATAAAAATAATCTTTCAACAGAAGAAATAAGAAAATTCTTTTGGCCCAGCACACTTCTCTTTAAATGTAATTGTTACTTTTTTTCTGGCTTAATGTACCAGTCATTCTGTGTATTCTCAAGGTAGTTTCTCCTTGCTTCTATATCTATATTTTTGCTGCTAGACATCTTCCTGAACACTGACTCAATGATGCACCAAACCTCTATAAGGCAAAGTCATTTGGGAGATAAAGGTATTCCCAGAGTTCACGTAGCATCAGCATGACTTGATGTGACCTCCTTCCTGCCTGCCTCAGTAGATTTTCAGCTGAGAAGCAGCAGTTTTAGACCCACCTGAATCTTGATGGATTCTCCCATCTTTCTACACTGTTTATATATCACATTTTCCAACATTTTGCTTCATGAGGTGTCTTGGGTGTAGGTGGGACAGTTTCGATAGCAGGGAGCTGCAGGTCTGGCCTCTGTGAGATGAGGCCAGGGACTGCCCTGGGCTGGACACAGCTGGCTCCAGATGGTCCTAACCAGCTCCTGTGAACACACAACAGGGCACAGCTGAGCTCATCAGCAAAACTGCTGGCACCTCTGCGAAAATGTATATAAGAAAGGCCTGCTACACAAGTAGGGAGGGGAAAAAAGAATGTGAGAAATAGTCTTGTAGACACCAAGGACCAAGTGGAAGGAGGGGGAGGAGATGCTGCAGGCACCAAGGCAGAGATTGCCCTGAAAAGTGAACAGTAGGGTGGGCATCTGGCCACAGTCCAAGATCAACCCACTGCAGAGGGTTAGGCAAAGCAGCAGCTGAGCATACTACAGCCCAAATCAATAGGATATATTTCAGACTTAACTCACCCTATGCACAATGCTTATACTTCGAGAGCCAAGCCAAAATAGCAATACAAAGTTACTTCATTCAAGGGATTCAACCTCTTGAAGTCCTGTCTTGAGCCTATTGTGTGTCTCTCAGTCTGAGTAGATTTGGTATAAAGAATATTTCTCTTCCTGAGATGATGGTGATTTCATTAATCCTCTGCACTAAACCCCTTACTGACAGGTATGACTAGAGAATGAGTGGTATTATTTAACTACTTGGTGTCACAGCTTATGGATTGATGTAGGTGGGGACTAATGCTTCTTTTTCAAGCTTTTCTTTTCCTCTCTTAGGGAAAAGAATGTTCTCTATTTTTCTCCAGGTCTTTCAGTACATTCTCTATGGCATTTCAGAAATAATTGGTTGCAGTAACAGAAGATCTGCAAGATGTTTTTGTGTCAGCACCAATTCCACCCCTTCCCTCCATGACCAGTGAATCTGTTTTCTCTTCCAAGCCCTTTTTCCCTCAGAAACATCTGCTGAAGCTATAATTTCTTTGCCCAGCTGCTTTGACAAAAAGAAATACTGTTATTCTTAATATATATACAAGTTATGTATTGCTGTTTGTTGAGTTGTGTTGCTTGTTATTCTGTGCCCAGATAGCCTTTTTTGCTCTGCTCTCCATTTTCTTTTTAATGAAGGAACACTTGAAGAGCCAATTCCCATGAGATATAACATTCTCTGCCCAACTGAATACCCTTTCGGCTGTAAGTGTTTTTGCATGGTTCTAGAGGGCAGAAAGGCAAAAGGAGCTTAACCAACCCTTGCACAAGCACTAGGTATTATAAGGTCCTGCACTTCTTTGAAGTAAGATGTCACTGTGCTAGTCATCTTCTCTACATGGATTAGGAGGGCAGAGAAGACCGAACATGCACACACACACCTCCCATGAAGAACAGTATAGTAACTGCAGAGCTCTGAGTGCGTGTTAGTCACAGACACAATGCCATGTGGACTTTTCTTTGAAGTAATATTTCTGCTCACTGCCAATATCACAGAGCTGTTCTCTTACAGCAGTTGCTACAGTACTCTCTATTTTTGTGTTTTGAGTGTGAGGGGATGGCTATGTCTATGTGAGTGAGTGGGAACCATGTGAACATACATAGGAAATTATTCTCTTGGCTCTGGGATAGCTGTTGAACAGGGCAAGTCCCAATGGTCTGCATTTGTTTCTAATCAACAAGGTTTGCACTGTAACAAGAAACATAAGACACTCTCCTGCCATGGGCAAGGTTCATTACACATAGAAGAGCACACACACTGCTTTCAGAAGAACTGCTAAGAAAACACGCAGAACAATTTTAAACCTTGCTGGTCTGTGTTAAAATCTGACAGTGTAGTTAAAAATGACATTAAGACTTATTCTGTAGAAACATTCTTTAGCAGATTGGACCACAATAACCCTAGAAATTTACCTTCTGACTGTTCAAAAGAATGTTGTCAGAAAGAAAGAAAGAAACGTGAACCACATGATACCCTTGGTACATCTCTCTTGTCTCTTTCTTAACCATAATAATTTCATCTTCACCAATGCCACCTCAACAGGGTGAGAAAAAGTTTCCAGGACCAGATAAAAGAGAAAGCAGACTGCAAGCTGTAACAAAGGAAAGCCTGCTTAAAAGTCAGCTGAACTTTACTGGGCGTAACCTAGACATCGGGATCAAGGGTATGAAAAAAGTCAAACTATTTATTGGCCCTTGCCAAGGTGTTCTTAAAATTTGGCTGGAGCTGGAAAAGCCACGGCCTTCCATGGACGGTTTTATCACTTTAGGGAAACAGATCAAGATCATTAACTTAATTTCTTGAAATTACTGAAATCTGTTCCACACTATGACCTTCAAGACAGGTGGACTGTGTTAAAAAAAAAAAAAAAAAAAGGTAACCAATATGATTCTGGGTAAGAAAAAGCTTGATTAAGTATTAAAAAGAGAGGAAGCTTAGCCTCAGAATTTGCATGCAATGTGGGAATCTATCTTTAACTTAGACATTTTTTTGCAACTGGAAATATTTTATTCCTAGCTCTTCTTGCTCCTTCCCCCATGCCCTTCCATTCTCTCCTCCTCTTTTCTAGTTTCTTCTCTGCTCCATTTCTCCAAATTTTAACAGTATTGAGAACTAGGCACACAGTAGTTTGTGCGGAAGCATGTTATTTAGGGACTGCTAGTGAACTTATGCAATATGGATCTGATGGGGAAAAAATAATTAAAATAACTTTATATCTTCAAAAAAATCTGTATAATCCTCATTCATGGCATTTACAGCTAGCTTAGATTGTCTTTCACTCACTGAGATTTTTTTGTGAATGTTGCATGGGCCTGCTTTGTACACCAACTGATCTTGTGGCTGGCTCTACTGAGAGATCTTCCTTGCATTCAGGCAACGAAATATCTGGAAAAGAGAGCTCAGTGAAGCAATCTTTTCAACGGTATCCTTATCTCATATGAGACATATGAGAACATACTCCAAGTTAGAAAAGAACAAAGAATGACATGCCCTGAAGAGAAACTGAAATGACTGTAAATGTTTAACTGAGAAGAAGAGCAAATACAAGAAGATACTGTGAGAAACACTCCGTAGCCAATAACTTAGGCTCAGGCGAGGATCTCAGTGAAGTAGTAATTTATTCGCGATTGCAATGGCGGGCGCCCCACAAGCAGGAGAGCGCACCTACTAGTTCCAAAAACACAGTTTATATACTTTTTGATGACAGGACCCTCCCCTGTTTCCCCACTGGAGTGGGTAATCCAGGTTCACAATCTACCTGATGCTTCACAGACAATGCCTGGCCTTCAGTTGCCGGCCTGTTTTTGAGATGGTAATGTTTTCTCCCCTTATCTGGCTTGACTTAACATAGTGATTTTCACCTGATTGCTCTAAGGAGTCTGGTTGTCTGCATTTTAGGAGGACACCTGCTGAGCTTTCTTATCACTGTAAGCATATCTCAATACCACATTCCTTCCTTCTATACAATGTAACACTGCAAAAACAACATTTCTATTCCCACAATTCCCCCCTTTTCTCTTTTTATAATTTGTTGATTTTTGCAAAATTTTTCTCTAAGATGTAATCTGGTAGATGTCTTCCTCTTCTTTACTTTCTTTGCTTTCCATTTCCTCTAATATCATCATCTTATCTGAGTAGGGTGGTGGATCCATGGTCATTTGTTTCAAAAGTGCAGTTTCAATTAACCGCTGGACAAGTCCCCTTACACAGGGGATAATGCGACAACCAATGGCTGTCAAAACTCCTGCTACTACAATCAAGGATGTAAATATGGACACTACCATCCCTTTCCATTTACCAAACCAAGATTCCAACCATCCTGTGATGGAAGTGTCTGCTCCTGAGTTTTCTGCCAATTCATTGGCAAGGGTGGTAAGCCCTTGCAATGCTCTAGTTACTGTGCCATCCGGGGCAGTATTGTTAGGGATAAAAGTACAACAACGGTTGCCCAGCATCATGCACACACCACCTCTCTCCGCAAGAATCATATCTAATGTTATTCTGTTTTCCCAAGCCATTTTGCTGGTGGCATCTAGTTGTTCAGCGATTCCTCGTATCGCATTCCTTGTATAATTTATGAATCTCTGCTGATTATAATAAATATAAGTAATCCAATCCACATTCTTATTGATTGTTACCCACCAGAACAGTGACTCAAACCCTGCAGCAATTTGATTCCTGGCTTCCTGTTCATCGGGAACTCCTCTAGGCACCCCAATAGAATCTACGTACGCTCTATCATCAAATGATACTCCTAAGCTTCTTTTACTTCTTCTGGGTATTTGTGATGTTTCTCTTTCAAATGCCAGGGTGAAGGATATAGCTAATTGAACAAGTGCACAAGTGCCTCCCCAGTTAGATGGTAGGGTGGACCGTAAGATCTTCCCTCCACAGTACCACCAGAGATCTGCCCTGGGGATCTCAAATCTTGAATAGTTTCCCATCAAGTCCTCGGTAGCATTCAAGGTCCTCGTGCACAAGGCAAATTCTCCCAGATGCCAGGTAGCACTCACACCCTGCCGTGAGAGGCAAGCTGTATGGTTACCTATAGCTGTGGAGAATACAGGGGGAGCCCTGATACTGCTATCATGCAAGGAAGGGAATAGCAAAGAGAGAGACTTACAGGCCTCATTTCCCCAGGCAGTCTTTTCTTGGTACAATGCAATCATACATCGCATTCCCTGGGAATCCTTGGTCCACCCCAATGGGCAGGGCACTATCTGGGCAATCGGTCATCCCGAGGCACAAGCATAGCAATTGCTATGGTTGAGACTCTGGACAGTATATTTGACCCATTCTATCCAGGCATTCACAACCCCATACCCTGTTTCAATCTCAAATGTTTGAACTGCCGCATTTCAAAGAGGGCCTCCTGTTTTCTCTCCTGTTTTCTCCTTGAGTTTCTCCCTTTCTCTGATGGCAATAGAGGATTGTTTCCATACAGCTATTCTCAATCTGGCTGTTGGGCCTCTCCCAGTTATTTGTTGTCTCTGCTCAGTTGTCATTGGGCATTTAAATCTCCACAAGCTAACACCTCACAAACATCAAACATGACAGATTGTGGTACATAACCCTCTGTCACATTCACCCATATTTTTATGGGGTATCCCATCTTACTATTATCTGGTCATGCCTTTTCCAAGTTGCCAATTGACCAAGGCTTTCTCTGAGGCCTATAATCACTAAAAACAAAATTAATAATTGATTTTTCCCTGTCATTATTTTTAAACCTTAGGTTTCCAAATAATTATCAATACAAAGAATAAGATATACACTACTACCATAACAAACCCCCCTTGGGAACACTTCAATTCACTATAGGCCAGTCCTTTCTCTCAATCACAAGTCACACTCATTAGTTACCTGTGAAAATAAAAGGTTAGTTTACAATCGCAAGCTCTTATCCCGCTCAGAGTCCACTATGAGATTTTTCTCTTCGATTTCAGCTTCCAACAAGTCTTCTGTAGGAACAGCTTCCCAGGTACTAGGGTCGACGGATGCCTTCACTCGAGTATAGTGAGTCCAACCTTTTTCCGCAGTTCCTATGGCTCAGTGGTTAGTAGTACTTGGAAGTGTCCTTCCCATTCGGGCCGGAGTTGATCCTTTCCAGGTCTGAATCAGGACCCAATTTCCCACGGGTCCTGAGAAATGACAAAGAAGAGGACAACCCCAGAACACAGTTCTTAAGAAAACTCTCTTGTTTCGAATTGTGGTATCTCATCCCTTCTGCCCAGACAGGGTAATCCGAACAGCATCTCATACGGTGAAATTCCTATATTGTTTCTTGGTGCTGTTTGAACCTGGAGGAGTGCTAAAAGTAAACATTTTACCCAAGGAAGTTGGGTTTTTAACACTAATTTAGTTAATTGCTTCTTTAATGTCTGGTTCATTCGCTTTGCCTTCCCAGAAGAGGAGGGGTGCCAGGGGGTGTGAAAAGCCCACTCAATCTCTAAGGCCTGCATTAACCCTTGCAGTACTTGTGAAGTGAAATTATTTCCTTGATCTGAATCAATGTTTTCAGCTATCCCATATCTAGGGACTATTTGCTCCGGTGATACCTTAGCCACCGTGTTTGCAGTGGCAGATAAGAGGGGAAAGCTTACACCCATCCAGTCACGTGGCCAATTAGGACAAACAAGTACTTAAATCTCCCTCCTTTACGTAACTCAGTAAAGTCTACCTGTATACTTTGTAAAGGTCGAATCCCTGGCTCCCGTCCCCCTCTAGGTTAGTTACAAATGACCTTTTTATTTGCTTTTTGACATATGGTACATCCTCTACATATTTGCTTCACTAAAGTGTATATTCCTACACAGACATACTTTCTTAGCACAACATCACACATTGCTTGCATCTCCCAATGACTCTCTTGATGTAAAACATCATATTTGCCTCATTGGTGCTTTATTCAGCATTTCTCTCCCATCAGGGAGTATCCATTTTCCCTCAGGCTTCGTGGCTCCTGATTCCTTACAGAAATCTCTCTTAAAAACTTTTTAGTTCTTTCTTAGTTTTCAACAATTCCCTGAATCCTCTCTGGATTTATTCTCAGTTTTCCCTCAGACATTAGATGCCTTAAATACCTGACTTCTCTTTCTACGTATTGTAATTTATTTTTCAATACTCCCAAGCCCTGCTTTCCCAGAAAGTTGAATAGCTTGTTAGTAGCTTCCTTCACAACTGTTTTCTCCTGTCCTGACAATAAACAACCATACACATTTTGTAACAGAAATTCCTCCTTGGGAGGTTGGAATTGCTCCAAAATCTGTTCTAGAACTTTGCCCAAATTAATCAGAGGCCCTGTAAACCCCTGAGGTAAAACTGTCCATATGTATTGTTGCTTCCGCCCCCACTTCAGAGTCTTTCCAGTCAGAGGTGAATATATCTTTGCTCTCAGGGCCTGAGAGCACTCCATTAATACCACTGTTATTCCAGTCTAACAATTTACTATTTGAATGCCCAATTTCATCATCAAATCCCTTCCCAACAAGTTAGTCCCTGCCTTGGGTACATACAATAATTGCCCAGAGATCATTTTATCCCCTAGTCTCAGCTTGGTACCCCCCAAAGGTGGCACTGTTACCCCAGCCCCTTCTACCCCCATCACTTGTTAGGGTTTCATTAGTTAATTTAATCCCTGATACTTTACAGGCCAGTAATGACCTAGCTGCCCCTGTGTATTGTGTTTGATGGCAAGGTTCGGGAGGGGGCTGCAGTGGCAGCCCCCACGAGGAGAATCCAGAAACCACCCCGTAGCAGATAAGGGACAATTTCATCCGGCCCCAGAGGGGCCCACCGCTGCCCAGAGCCAAGCCATGAGCAACACAGTCCGTGCCTCTGTGAGAGCACATCCACGAAAACAAACATACAAACAAACAAAAACCTGCTGCTCAACAGCAGCTGGGAGAGCGAGGAGTGAGAAACCTCCCCGCAGACACCAAAGTCAGCACAGACGGAGGGGGTGGAGGCGCTCCAGGCGCCGGAGCCGAAGCCCCCTGCGGCCTGTGGAGAGGCCCCTGGTGGAGCAGGCTGCCCCCCCCGCCCCCCCCCTTCTCGATACTTGGGAAACTGACCAAACACCACAGCAAATATACCAAAACTTCTAGACGGTTACTTAGATAATGCCTACATCCTCTTTCCCTGCTCATTCAACTTTCCCAACTCATTCAAAAAAACAGCTCTGTCAAACATTACATACCACACCTTTAACACCTTTAATAACCCTTTTTAACACTTCTTCCTATCTTTCTCCAGCCTGTACTTTCTCCAAAGTCTCAGTCATTAGCCAACTTAATTCCATACCTTTCTCCCTCATCCCATTTTCCTTCTCTCCTCCTTCTTCCACTCCGGATATTCCTACCTGAAGTGGCCAGCCTGCCCACACTTAAAACATCCTATCAAAGCCTGTCCCTGCTAAGATTCAGGTCACAACACGGGTAGCTTTCCTTGCCTGCCATTCCTTCATCTCTCTTCCCCTCTTTTCCATCCTGGCCCTGACTCCCCCTGAAGATTTTCTTCCTCTTTCTCCAACCCTCTGCCTCACTACCTGCTACACTGTCAATACCATTAGTTTCACTCTCTGCTTTTCCTTCTCATCTCCCCTCTTGACACACACGTTCAGGGCCTCCCACAGGAGGGCCCCCCAGTGACTGTTCACTACATCCCCCCCACCTTCTGGAGCATTTTTCTGTGCATCTTGCCAGGCTTCAATCACAAAATGAACTTTCAAGAGCCCTTGGGATACCGGGTCCTCAGGATTCATCCCCAAGTACTTTCTCATTCTGACCCCAAGTCTCTCATATGATTTCTGTGTTGCACACTATTATTCTTCCAGCCAGGATCGGCAAGTGGTTATTTCTGCCCTGCCGGTATTACCCCTGGTCCTGGAGGATGAGTTCTTTCCCATTTTTGTATTGCAGCTCTCCTCCTGATCATTCCCATTTCTTTCCCTGTAAACAACATATTTATATACATAATTCCCCCTCCCCAAGAGTATAAGTTAGGTCCTAGGAAACTCCTAACCTCTCTGCTGGTAAAGAGGGGGGGAAGTTCACTTAAGAGGATACACAGATAGTGTTAGTGCTGTTAGTATCAGGGAAGGCAAAATTCTCAGTACCTCTTCTACCTTGTTCTAATTCTTTTACCAGTTTGGGGTACCTCCTGTTCCCAGAGCTAATGTTATCTATAGTTCCTGTCTCTTCTTTCGGAGAAACTGCTACAGCAGCCGCTGCTGCTGCAGCAACTTGGGGGTTATAAGGAGGAGGTAAGTTATCCAGAAGGTCCCATTTATCACTTGTCTCTTCCTTTTTCTTTCCCTCTTTATTCTGATTTTTGCTCAAAACCAAATTTATTCCTTGTATCCAACAAGCTGCATACTCCGATTCTTCTTCCAAAAATGGAAATTTGTTATTAACATAAAAATTTAAGGCCTGACATACCCAATCTTTGTCAGACCCGTATTTTGGCCAAAATACTGCAGCTCCTTTAATTGGTTCTTTCGTCCAGACTGATACACAATATTTAACCATTTTCTCCCTATCTTTTTCCTTAGTTTTGGGGTTATTCTTCCAATTTCTCAACATCCTTCCTAAAGGACAGTCGGGAGGCACTCCCCCAGGGATATCTCCCTGTCCCTTGGAACTCATATTTCCCATTTTTCCTATCCTGGAAAATGGGGGTGTACTGCCAAGCACTTCCCCGTGCAAGGGCTACCGCACACCTATAAGTTACCAAATTTCCCTGGTGTACTCCGAGCACTACCCCATGCAAGGATTACCGCACACCAAATTTCCCTGGTGTACTGCCAAGCACTACCCCGTGCAAGGCTTACCGCACACCAAATTTCCCTGGTGTACTCCGAGCACTAGCCCGTGCAAGGATTACCGCACACCAAATTTCCCTGGTGTACTCCGAGCACTACCCCGTGCAAGGATTACCGCACACCAAATTTCCCTGGTGTACTGCCAAGCACTACCCCGTGCAAGGCTTACCGCACACCAAATTTCCCTGGTGTACTCCAAGCACTACCCCGTGCAAGGATTACCGCACACCAAATTTCCCTGGTGTACTCCAAGCACTACCCCGTGCAAGGATTACCGCACACCAAATTTCCCTGGTGTACTCCAAGCACTACCCCGTGCAAGGATTACCGCACACCAAATTTCCCTGGTGTACTGCCAAGCACTACCCCGTGCAAGGCTTACCGCACACCAAATTTCCCTGGTGTACTCCAAGCACTACCCCGTGCAAGGATTACCGCACACCAAATTTCCCTGGTGTACTCCGAGCACTACCCCGTGCAAGGATTACCGCACACCAAATTTCCCGAGACTCTTCCTTTCTCTCCCTTATCTCACGCTTCGTCCGTCTCCGGCCGCGCCCCTCGCGGAGCTACGGAACCGCGGATCAGGACTCCACACTCGCTTCGTACAAAAGTACGTCTCAATCACACATCACACATCACACAGAGTCTCACCCGACCCCCGAGGCAATACTTAATATTTCTTACCTTGGTCTGTGCACAGAGTTACCGGATCAATTCTTAAAACCCTGAGTGCCTACCTTCTTCCTTTTCCCCACTACTTCACGGATCCTGCCTCTTTAATCAGTCTCGGGCCCTCTGTCAGCTCTCCGCAGAACCGCCACCGTCGATGCACAGGACCGCTGAAATCAGCGGGGCATGCCTTCCTGCTGCTGCGGCGGTGGGGCTCCCTGGTAGGTGACCGGATCCCGGACGAGCCCCCAATTGTGAGAAACACTTCGTAGCCAATAACTTAGGCTCAGGCGAGGATCTCAGTGAAGTAGTAATTTATTCGCGATTGCAATGGCGGGCGCCCCACAAGCAGGAGAGCGCACCTACTAGTTCCAAAAACACAGTTTATATACTTTTTGATGACAGGACCCTCCCCTGTTTCCCCACTGGAGTGGGTAATCCAGGTTCACAATCTACCTGATGCTTCACAGACAATGCCTGGCCTTCAGTTGCCGGCCTGTTTTTGAGATGGTAATGTTTTCTCCCCTTATCTGGCTTGACTTAACATAGTGATTTTCACCTGATTGCTCTAAGGAGTCTGGTTGTCTGCATTTTAGGAGGACACCTGCTGAGCTTTCTTATCACTGTAAGCATATCTCAATACCACATTCCTTCCTTCTATACAATGTAACACTGCAAAAACAACATTTCTATTCCCACAATACCATAAGCACTTGAAAAATAATGTATGTTGTGAGGAAATCACACTGCAAGCTTCTGTTCATAACAGTCCACAAAACAATAATGATGTGTACCTAATCACATTTAATTGCAGAAAGTTTCAAAGTGGTAAAATTAATAATACAAGGAATAAGTATAGAAGGAAAAAAAAAAGAATCAATGAAACCAAAAATTTAGTCATATTCAGAATAAGACTGAATATCCTTATGCATATGTGTAACCATTTGATAACAACAAAAATGTTGTGTCACATAATGCAGATCAAGTTTTCAAGTAGTGTTGAAAGAAGGAGAGAGGAGAACCCTTTACCCTCATTTCTGCATAGTATGTTGTCCTGGTTTTGGCTGGGATATAATTAATATTCTTCATAGTGGCTGGATTTAGGAGAAAAATAATGTTGACAACACACTGATATTTTAGTTGTTGCAGAGCAGTGCTTATACTAAGCCAAGGACTTTTCAGCTTCTCATAATTGCCCTGTCAATGAGGAGGCTGAGGGTACACAAGGATCTGGGAAGGGACAGAACCAGGACAGCTGACCAAACTCGCCAAAGGGATATTCTATATCATATGACATCATATGGGACAACAAAACTGGGAGGGTTGGATGGGGGTGGAGGGAACCACTGCTCGGGGGCTGGCTAGAATTTGTTCCACGGGTGATGAGCAACAGCATTGTTGCATATTTTTAAATTTATTTATTTATTATTATCATTACTTTCATTTCCTTTTCTATCCTATTAAAGTCTTTTTATCTCAACCCATGAGCTTCAACTTCTTTTCCTACCAATTCTCTCCCCCATTGCACTCGAGGTGGGGCGGGGAGTGAGTGAACAGCTGTGTGGTCCTTAGCTGCCTACCAGGTTAAACCACAACATAGGTCTTTCTTAGTGATATCTTCCACATCTGTGTCAAAGACAGAAGGCTTGCTTTCATGGCTATTGGTTCCCACCCAGTATGCCAATTCCTATTTTCTTTGAGGCTGAACGATATTGCAATTGAATGAGACCACTCTTGTCACTTGCATATCATTGCATGCTGCTACTGCGCATTAGGCAAGAGGGAAAATAAATCAGCAGACTAGATTCTAAACTGGTATAAATCATCTGATCTCAGGTAATGCTTGGTGAACTATGTCTACATGTAGCAGGAGCTGGCTGATACTCTTCCTCAGTCAGTCCTGCCAGATGTCCTTCTTTGTTTAAAGGTTATGAAAATACATCCTTGGGGTACGTTTGTATGCGAAATGATAGTAACTGGGAGAAGATGACATAGTAGGTAGCCTGTAATTCCAAGAGAACAAATTTTGAGCTTTCTTATGTTCTGCATTACTACTGCTGAACAACTGCACCAAATATACTGCTGTAATGTTGCTAATGGGTATCTTTTTTTTTTTTTTTCTTTTCAGGGTTTGTTTATATTGAAAGAAAGTCCCTGATTGTGAAAGCTATAATGATACTTTGAAATGTCTGGACCTTCCACTTTACAGGGGAAATATTGTGCTGCAACACATCTCCAGATGTTGAATTCGTTCTATCAAAATGTGTGCTGGGCTATCTTATGTTGAAATCTAAGAGGGAGGAAATCCTCCAGTTCTTTGTTATGTTGTTATCAAGACAGGGCTGGAAGAACTAAAACAAAAGTTCCTCCTAAAAAATAATAATAAAAAATCCCCCATTGCAAAATCCAAAAAGTCAAAAGGAAAAAAAAAAAAAAAGGAGAAAAATAAATCTCTTCTAAAGGAATTACTCCATTAAATAATTTCACAAAGGGCCTGTGCCAGACTGCAGTCCCTTGTAATAACCTAACTATAATGATTCACTCAGTCAAGAGCTCACGAGTTGTCAATAACCACTGTATTTCACGGACTTTTCAGATTCAGTAAGAAGTAGCAAATTAAGGATCAGTAAAAGCTCATATATACTATAGGCCATTTGTTTTTTTCCTGACCACTTCACAATACTTTTGAGGAGTTGGATGTCGTGATTTGATAGGCTACTCTGGACAGGAAAAGAGTCCCAGCGCCACTAATGCTGCTCAGAACAATCTGAGTTATGGATGGATCTTCAAATTTGGTGTGTTGTCCATTCTCCTGACTATGCTTGCTGCTCCAAAACACATCGTCAAAATCTGTGTACCAAATCATACCTTACCAAAAACACAATGAGGATAAGACTCAGCCATCAGCAACTCATGACCAATTGCTGTGAGATTCAAATTTCTATTTTCTCCACTGAGGAAAAAAAGTCTTTAACCTCTTTGGATGTGCTTTAACACATACATGTTGGACTTCGCTGCCTTTTCTGCTCCTCCCCTAAGCTTTTAACTCTCCCCACATGTAAATAAATATTTGTTCTTTATTCCTGAACTGCAATAGTCATTGATATTTTTGTGAGAGAAGTAGAAGGACTTGGGAACACAGAAAAAAAAAAGCTCCTCAGGGGATTTACAGACTACAATTGTTTGTACATAGAGCAATCATTAAATAAAAAATTAATAGCAACAAGAAGAAGAATATGTTTATGAATGGATTATTAAAACATGTTTATTGAGATGGTGGGCAGACCTCTTAAATCTACAAAAGTGCCTCAGAAAGCCAAGCATTTAAATACATTTTCACTAGGAACATGTCAGATTTATGTGACCCATTTTCTGTCCCTCCTAGGTAAGTCCAGCTCTGAACTCACTTCTTTTCCTTTTTTACAGTCCTCTGTACAATGACCTGATACATTCCTGATACAAGGAAGGAATATGCCTTTGCCCCTAGAATACAGAGGAAGAACAGAAAAAAGTTTACATAAGGGCTTTTCTGTTGGAGTTGAGGGCATGAGGGAGAGAAGATGGTTATGAATGGTTTGGAAATGTACTAGAACAAATTCATTTGTTAAAAATGTTATTTCCCAGTTACTTCATTCAAGTTGATTTGCAGTAAACACTAAGATGTCATTCCCTAAAAAAAAAAAAAAAAAAAAAAAAAAAAAAAAGGGTCTTATTCCTGAAAGCATTATTTACTTATAGGATACTCTACCAGTATAGAATAGCAAGCGAGCAAGTGTTTGGAAAACTCCAGGTACTTAAAAACCATTGAAAGTTAAATTCTCTGTCATCTTTCCTCTCTTCTAAGATCATAAAGTTTACAGGGTGGAAGATAGGGGGAAAAAATACATGGGGTCTGCTTTGTGCAATCACAAAGGTAATTCATGAACATATACATGCATGCATACATACATATATATGTAAAAAAAAAAACTTGCTAGAATGTAAGTGGAATGAGCATTATATCTATGGGTGAGAAAAGCTGTTACTGATTGTTTAACTGTGTAGTAGTAAATTAGACTGAGGCTGAGGTCAATCTGATAGGTGACGAAAGATCTCTACGTGAGAAATGAAATAAATACAAGTACAGAAAGTATGAATGAGAGAAGCCAGAAGCAGAACAGGAGTATTGTCTGAGTGACTGTCAGTTAGCAGAGGTGTCATCACAACTCTTCATTTATATAGTAGCAAGGGCAATGATTACTTCACATGAAAAACATGAGAATGAGAAATAAACTGACTTTTTCATCTCTGAGTGTTTTTCTTTCATATTATTCCGGGGTAGCAAAAGTTCTAGGGAAATATCTGTGGCCTTAAGAGCTATTAAAGAACAGATCAGTGAAAAATGCATTAGAACATCTCTTTATAAAAGTTAAAACCAGTGGTATTAACTAATTTTGAAACTTTATTAGTTAAGTAGCATTAACTAATTTTGAAACTTTATTTTTATGGATGCACTTTGAAACTTTATTTTTTTTTTGATGTACTACAAAAAATGCAGTTTTCATCTGCTTTGTCCATTGCTTAAATGGATAGGTGGTATGTAAAAAAATATAGTTCCATAGAGATGTGCAAATGTTTATGGCTTAGTTTGAAGCACATTTCCTAGTTTTATCTTCTCCTGTATATAATAACTGATAGTATTAAAATAAGAATGAATGGTTTCTCTAACCAGTTGCTCGCAGCATTTTAAAATTTAGATTTAATATTTTAATTTCTTTTGGGACACTTACGAAAATTTATTTTGGTCCATTATTGAGTGGTGAGCTTACATTTGCTCTCAAGTTACTAAGCTTTCAAATTGTGTTTTTCTAACATTCTTCAAAAGCATTTGAAGTCATAACCTTCAAATCTGATCCATTTATCATTTTTACATATCAAGCCAAATCTGAGTACATACATGAGCTGATTTTGTAAGCATGTAATTTTTTCCCCAAATATTTTTATTAAAACGTTGACCTTAACTCCTAACATAATGGGGATATCTACTCTTGTCATAGTTAAACTTTATAAGTTCTAGAATGTGAGGATTCAGTGTACAAATACCAAGCCAAGCAGTAAGAGTTTGATACATTTTGCTGACATATCTAACCAAACTGGTGAACAAAAATACTCAAATCAGACTATGAAACATTATATAATGATAGCCAAAGAAAGGTTATTTACATGAAGGGTGTGTTTATATTTACAAGCTTTTCAAGAGATAGAGCTCTGGTCTAGAGAACCTCTAATAAAAACTCCATGATTCTGATTTTGCAGGATCTACAGCTCGAATTGGAATAGATGATAACCTTCCTCTCAAAAACATATGACTTTTTTTCTGTTTCTTTTTTTTTTTTTTTAAGTACCAATACTTATTTTAAATTGGTTTTAAATGCTTCATATGTTAACTAGGTGGCAGTAAGCAAATTTTAAAAAGTCTTTCTCACCCTGATGCCAAATTCTCAACAGAATTGTTAGCAGAAAAACAGGGAAAATATCACCAGCTGGCACAAAAATAAATAAATAAATAAATAAATAAACAAAAATCTTAGTAGACTACTATAGGCAAAGACTGACTAATTATTCAGTATTATACAGCACAGTTAGTTTAAAATATAAAAATCTGTCATTTGGGGCCAGCTTTAATTTTATCATTAACCCAGGAATAAAGCCAGCCTCTTTGCTGTTGTTTTTTCCCCTACACGTACTGACTAAGGCATGCTTAACTCCCATCCCAAATCTTTGTTCCCTTCATTATGAAACTAGTATTAATCTTCCTACAAAACAGAAGATACTTCTCTGCCTTCAGCATGATGAGAGGAATTGATATGGCTGATAACAATCAGTTATTCACTACTGTGTGAGGGGATTGGTAACAGAGCAAAATGTTAATGAAGGATTAGGTGTTAGATCTGGGATCTGGGAAAGATCACTTCAGAGATTATTTAAAATATGTTAAATCTTTCCTCTGGCAACAAAATCACCACCTGAGTGAAAAGGACATCAGCAAGGAGACTAAATCTCATCTCCTGCCTGCCAGCATTTCACTCAGTGACTCCCATCAAGTCAGCACAAAAATATGCCACCGCACATGGATGTTGTTCAGTTTCTAAAACAAATAAACATCCAGGCAAATGTCTCCATAGGATAAAATACAGCAGACTGAAGTCTCCACACCTGGTCATATAAGCAGGGTTTTACTCTGAGGAAAGTGGGCCCTCTAGGATGAGGTAGACGGAGTTTTAGTGGCAGTGCAGTTGTGGGATCCAGCTCCTGTCTGGTTGCTGGTTGTTGGGCTGGAGTGAGGTCTCATGCTAGGCTAAGGCCCTAGAAATGGGTTTCTCCAGCCTAATGCCTCACATATTTCTTAACTTTACTTTGGCTCTGTATACAGATTTTCACACAGACAAGCTCCCCAGACTAAGCCTCTGAGCTGGGACGAAGTCATATTCTGAATCAGTAGTGCATGCTTTCAAAAGGAGATTTTCACCCCAGGATTCTCATATTCAGTGTGTGTAGTTCAATATCCCAGATGCATTGTACTGGGCACACAAAACTTCAAGTCCCCAAAATGCTGGTCTGCTAGAAATTTTGACCTGCAGCCCTTTAAATTAACATAAAAGTTTTCACCTACATTTTTTCTTTATCTCATATTGAAATATGAGTGAAGAGAAAAGCTTAAAAATCTGGCAAGGAACAGAACACCTTCTAAAAGCAAAGAAGGTCTGGGTGCCTCCTGGTGCCTGAGGTCTAAATCCTTGTTTTACGGAGTCCAGCATGCTATTCCCATTTCTAGGAGACAGTTCCTACCCTCTTACAAAATAAACAGATGTAAATTTTGAGAGCCAAATTCCCAGAGTTTGGTATCCAACCAGAAGACAGACAAACAGGCATATTATATATGGCTTAATGTAATATATGAGCATGGGAGCAATATTTATCCCTCTTTGGCATATGTCTTTACTCATGACTAGGAAAAAAAAAAAAGGATAGGCCAATTTTCAATAATTCATACAGAATTTCTCCTAGCCAACAGCTATCTTGTTGCCTTGTCACTTTTAGGCTACTGAAGTAGGTAAAGACAGAAACAACCCAGTCATATTAAACAGTTCTTCTGTTGGACATGAATCATTTGCTACTCCCACAGTTCAACCACCTTTGACAACAAAACAATGGGTTCCCTTCTGCATTTTTCAATTTTGCTACATACACCAGCTTAAATAGTATAAAGTGAACAGGAATATAAGGTCTTTTCACTATTTCCACTAATCTGCCTTTATTAGAACAAATCTAATCTTTATTAGAACAAATATTCTCAGGGATTAGGGCCATACAAAGTCTGTTATACTCTCTGTCACACTGTTCCTGATTTTAACACTAAAGCGTAGAAATAGAGTTGAAAAGAAATTACTTGCATCCAAATCAGAGATTATCCGTTAAATGCTGTTAAGTACCATATGCCAAACAGGTTTCAGTGCTTGATGAATAGTTCCTGTGAGTGCTGCCCTTGAGACAGGCCAGTCACTGTCCTGACTGCCCTGGAGCCCACAAACTTTTCAGGGAAGAAGTAAAAGGAGTAGACAGCAGGCTGGGAACTGTTTCAGACTTTATTATCATTCCTGAAATTTCATGAAGTTCATTAGAGAAATGATGTTTGTGGGTGTTGATTGCGTTGGGTTTTCTTCTCTTCATAAACTGCAAATATGCAATTTGCAGTTGGGTAGGCAGACAATGCCCACAGCTAGTGTGTTCTGGGCAGAGAACACTCTGTGGCATTCACTTAAATACAGCTTCATTTAAATTTTCATTTCATTTCTATTCAGCTGGTTATCTAAATGTGTTTTGCAAGTGACAATTTAGAGTTGGAGACAACATACTTTTTCCTAAACAGAAGTCACGTAGCCTCAAGCCACTGTATTAATCTGTGATGTATTTAGTATATTCAGCCTGTGCAGGCTGAAGCAGAAAGGATAGATTGTAGAGAGCAGAACTGCAGCATAGTCTTAGAATGCAAAAGCCAGAAAAATAAATACATAAATAAATAAATAAATAGAAATAAAAAATCTGTGTCCAGCAGCCACACCAAAGAACTTTTTTTTTTTTTTTTTTGTGCTTATTACCAACAAATCTTGTCACATTATTTTAACTGTGAGAACTACATAGGCATTTGGGTATTGGGTTTACATGGCAAAGGTTTGGTAGAGGGAAGACTCCAGGGGTGGCCTCTGTGAGTCCAGAAGCTGCCCCATGCTAGGTAAAAGCCAGTTCTAGATGGCTCCAAAAGGGACCTGCTGAAAGCTGAGCCAATGAGCAACATTGGTTGCACATCTGTGAGAGCATATTTAAGAAATAAATAAATAAATAAAAATGCTGTGCAACAGCAGCTGGGAAAGAAAAGTGAGAGAAACAGCTCTGCAGACATCAATGTCAGTGAAGAAGGAGGGGAGGTGCTCCAGGCACTGTAGCAGAAGTAACCCTGCAGCCCATTGAGAGGGCCAGGGTGGCGCAGACTGTTCCCCTGCAACCTGTGGTGCATCATGGTGGAGCATATCTCCATGCTGCAGCCCGTGGAGGAGCCCATTTTGGAGCAGGTGGACCTGGCCTGAAGGAGGCTGTAGTCCACAGAGAACTCCTGTAGGAGCAAGCAGAATCTGTGCCAGAACTGCAGCCCATGGAGAGGAGCCTGTGGTGGGAGCTGCTGCCCATGAGAGAAGCATGATGGAGCAGTTCACTCTTGAAGGTTGGACCCCACAGTATGGACCGAGGTCGGAATTCTTGAAGAGCTGCAGTTTGTGGGAAGCCCATGTAGGATCAGTTTGGGAAGGATGGCATCCCATGGAAGGGACCATGCTGGAGCAGAGGAAGAGCGTGAGGATGAAGGAATATCGGAGGTGAAGTGTTATGGACCAACCACAACTCCCATTCCCTATTCCCCTGAGCTGCTCAGGGGGAGGAGGTAGAAGAGGGTTGATAGGGGGGAAAGTGTTTGCTTTTAATTTGTCACTGCTCTAGTCTGTTAATAATAAGCAATAAACTATACTATTCTCCCTATGCTGAGTCTATATTGTCCACGATGGTACTTGGTGAGTGATCTTCTTGCCCTTACCTCAACCCCTGAGCCTTTTTTCATTGTATTTTGTCCGCCCTGTTCCTTTGAGAAGGGGGAGTGAGAGAGTGGTGTGCTGGAGTTTAGCTAGTCATCAGTATAAAGCCACCACAGTATGATAGGTCTTCACAAATGGAGAGTGCAGTAACATGGTAATTTCCTGAGACAGTCTGCCTAAAAGTTAGTTTTACAGGTCCAAAATTACAACATGGGTACCTGTCTAAAAGTAAAAGGATAAGATCATAGGTGATGTGAAGGGTAGCTGGATGGACACATTCTTTGTATATGTTGGGCCATGAGAGAGACTGAGTATGCCATAGCCAAACTGTAACCCGCCCAACTACAGAATAGAATTAATGTAACTATGAGATATAGCCCATGCTCAAAATGAAACACTTGTGCTGAAAGAGGCTTTTCATGGAGCAGATAAACACTGAAATTCTGTTATCCAAAGTGTTATTTACCCTTTAGTCCTGCTAATGACAGAGAACTTTTAACAATCAATTCTTGATGTCTTCTGTTCCTTTTTCTCTAAATGATGTCATCCTCTCCCTCCTGATGAAGACAAACTCATACCAATCCTAGGGTTCTAATTCCTAAAAGTGCATATATGTTTAATGGAAATGGGGCAGAAATCTAGAGTCTCCCTCATAACTGAGTGCCTTTATCACTAGAATATGAGGTCACTTTTACACTTTTATCTTGCTCTTCTGCAGAACTATCCTTCTATCTTCTATCTTCTTCTTCCTTCTATCTATCTTCTTCTGAAGACTATCGAAAAGGCAGCTTTAGCAATGAAGCACAATCAAGAGTACGCAGCAATTACAATACACATCTAAGGTACAGGAGACTGTCCCGGAAGGGTGTTGGAATTGAGTCTCCCACATCCTTGGTGAATGCTCTAACTTGTAGTTTATCCAAATGGATACATCTACAACTTTAAGGAGCTTCGGGGGAACAAAACGTAGGTGAGAATTTAGGCATTTCTAAAGAGCAGTAGACAATTAACTGGATTCATTATGGCTGAAGTTTTAGAGTTAAGCACTTAGAGGTGGTTTTAGCACACATTGTGGGGGTTGGTTGTCCTATTCATATGTGTATGTGTGTGGTGGGGGGTAGGGGTGGATTTTGGATGTGCGGGTGCTTCATCTTTTTTCTCTTAACTGAGTACTATATACAGCTGCTTCCCAGATGCCCTGCTAACTTCCCATAGATGTCTGAGCAAAAAGACATAAAGGTGTGCATGGCACTCAAATGCTTAGTAACGTTTGGAAGAACAGAAGGAATAGCGGTGAAATATCACCACTCTGATGTCTTTTCCACTTAACCCGGCGGGGCAGGGTGCAGTCACTTGCCGAGGCGATCAGCCCGGGGGCAGACGTGTCCTGCAGGGAGCGGGGGATGGCAGTGGGCAGGGGGGTCCCTACACCGAGGCCACTCGAGGGAGCCCCCAGGACCTGGCAGCCCTCACAACGTCCGCTGGCGAGGCTTAGGCAGAGCCGGGAGAGGCCCTGCTCTGTCGTACAACGGCAGCCCCTGGGGAGCACGGCATGGCAGGGCACACAGGGCAGAGGATCCCTCCCCCCTCAGGAGACCAGCACACCTCCCAGACAGCAAACCCCACCGCGGTCTCCACCAGGCAGAAAGCTTTTGCCAAAAGGACTGGCAACCCAGACCCACTATCTGCCCCAAAATGTGGCCGTTCAGGTCTCCAGCTGCAAGGTGTGTCTGAGATCCTGCCTGCATATTTTGTGAGCAGGTGGAGGAACTGATCAGCCTGGTGGCAGAGTTCAAGGAGGAGGTGGAGAAATTAAGGACCACCCCACCTCCCCAGGTGCCTTTACACAATAGGTTTGAGGATTTGAAGTTTGAGGGACAGGTAGATGAGGATGTGGTAGAATTGCTTAGGGCACGGAAGTTGACTCCATGCCTCAAGACTTCCTCCACCTAGAAGGAAAGAAGGGTAATGGTTGTAGGTGTGATATATGGAGTAATAATTCGTGTCAAGAAGATGGTTGATGTTAATAAAGAAGGGGGAGATGTGGGAGTGTGGCCATGGGAGTCGACAAGCCCCATGGTTGGTGATAACATCGGACTCTTAACGATGAGGCCATCAGGAATGTAAAGAGTTTAGGGGGAACAAAGAAGGGTGATTCAGGAGACGCCGTGCCGTCTCGGGTTGCTTGTTCTCCCGCCGTTAAGGCATGGAAGTTACTGGGGGTTTGCTGGTTGCCGGGCAAAGTTGTTCGACCAATGAAGAGTTAGTGGAAAAGGACTGCTGTGGGGCGAATGGTATAAGAAGGGAGCCTGTCCTCAGTATGGGATGCAACACGATATGATGTTCTGTCATCAATAAAGTAGTAGCAGTTACTGATCCTAAAAGAACCCTGGTGTCCGTGTGGTCGTTACGCCACAAATGGCACCCGAACAGGGACCTGAAGAAAAACAGGGACATAAACAACAGGAACAGGGACAGGCTAACAGAACGGGGACCAGGACAGGAACAGGGACATTGATCGCCTAATGAAGATAGGTTCGGCCAAACTCAGCAAACCGCTCTAAGAAGCTCGTACAGAAAGTCGCTGGAAATACGCGCATCGGAGCTGGAAGGAAGCTCAAGCTGAGAGAAGCGGACCCGCGCACACAACTGCCCCTCGCTGGCTGAAGGTAAGCAGTTGCGTCCTATGGGGAATCATACGTCCTTAGAAACAAAGACTTTCCTGGTAACCTTACAGCTTATTCCCTTTATTAACAGTCAGACAGTTTATGATCCTGAAACATGGGACCAAACTGAGGTCAAGGTGTGGGACTCAGCTACTAAAAACGACAAGGTTGTGGTGGTATTGCTCGACACCTGGCGAGCAGTCTCTGAGGCCTTGAAGAGCCATATGCGACCACAATCAGAAACGTGTGGTTTGCCAGATAGTGAGGGAGCTGCGGGCTCATCCACCGATCCTTCTGCTACACCATCGGCCCCCCCGGCGCTGCCGCCATCGCAGGCCTTTGCTGTTATGCCCCCTGGTGACCTGGACATTCCTTTTGATCCAGGCCCTATAGGCCCTGAAAAGGAGCCGGATCTGTTTCCCTTCGATCCGGGAGGAATAGGGTACATAAGGCCCGAAGGCCGAGTTGCTTAATAACTTAAAGCGGTACATATTGTTCCCACGACTAGCCCTGGAATTCTCCGGTATTTGTAATAAAGAAAAGGAATGGAAAATGGAGACTGTTATATGATCTGAGAAAAAATAAGTCATGGAAGATATGGGAGCACTTCAACCAGGATTACCAACTCCAGCTATGCTCCCCCAGTCATGGACATTAATAGTAATAGACTTAAAGGATTGTTTGTTAAACACTTGCCAGAATTCGGAAAACTTTGCCATGTTTATGTTTCAATTGATACCTCTTCTGATTATACATATGTATAGGCATACTCGGGTTTCTTATGAATATGTAAAAGCAACGTTCTATATATTTAGAAAGTTCGACGGTTGTGTGTGCGTGTTGGTAAGCATAGACTCCCCGTGCACCCAGCGCTGTTTACTTGCCTTTTATAAATATTACTAAATTCAGATTGAGTTGTATCTTCATTTATAACATAGGCAACTCCCTTCTAAGGGGAACAGAGGGCCCCATATGTCGGCCGGACCCTACCTGTGGGGAAGTCTGCTGCCTACCTGGGGCCCAGGTCAGGGACATTACCAGCAAACTTCCTGGCCTGGTTCACCCCTCCGATTATTACCCCTTAGTGATAATTCAGGCTGGCAGCAATGAAATCACTAAGAGAAGCCTAAATACTATCAAAAGGGACTTAAAGGATAGGGGCAGTTACTGGATGGAGTGGGAGTGCAGGTGGTATTTTCCTCCGTCCCTTCAGTGGTGGGGAGGGATGCTGAGCAGACCTGAAAAGTCTGGCTGATTAATACATGGCTGAGAGGCTGGTGCCATTGCAGGATTTTTTTTTTTTAATATTTTTTTTTGACCATGGTGCTGTTTACTTGACACCTGGCCTGATGGCTGCAGATGAATCCCACCTGTATCAAAGGGGGAAAAGGATCCCAGCCCAGGAGCTGGCAGGGCTCCTTGAAAGGGCTATAAACTAGGTATGAAATGATGAGAATGAAATTAGGCTAATTATAAACTAAGGTTTTATAGGGTTAGTGATGCAACTAAAAAAAAGCAATTATGATGCAATAAATACAATTATATGAATGTGTTAATACACATGTAGAAGTGCACACATTTTATGCATTTAAGAATCTACAACATTTCTATATCATATTCTTCTATTAAATATCCAGGTAAATACAGAATATGTGTTGATAAGATGAAGCATAAATGAACTGTTGCTCTTTCTTTGAAACTTTCTGATTAATTTACAGCCAGCTGTCAGGACAGCCATCTCCAGCTAATCAGAACAATCTTGCTTCTAGACAACCATACCAATTGTCTCTTTTTAAATAGGTAATAATTATTAGCCCTGAAAAGCTGAATAAATCATTTCTTTGACATTATGTTGTAAAATTATCATAATTTGGTTCATAGCCTATCATCAAACAATTTCCATTTTCATTAAGATTATATATAATGTTCCCAAATTGTATTTGTACCACGTTTGGTTAGGTGTTATGTTGACAGCCAATATAATAAACTCAGAGATGCAGTACCTCAGGCATTTGTTCATATGAATATTGTGGACCCATCTTCTTAGGCTCCATGGAATAAGATAGGCAGTTCCTTGAGCAGTAATTTGTACAGCTGACATGTTTGTCATCAGGATTTTGGACTGTCATGACACAAAGATTTCGCTTCATAGATCTAACTCCTGTCACGTGTCAATGTCTTGATAGAAAAATTTGTGCTGACTAGTGCCAAAGAAAGATAATGTAGAGAATAAGACATGTTCAAAGGGATTTGGCTTCACAAAGACAAGAAGGAATGTGTTTAGGCTACTGTAATGAAAGATTTTCCTCACGCATTATGTCCTGCTTAGAGTGCTGTGAGCACTGAGATGGCATCTTCAGTGCCAGAGTCTTACTCCAACTAAAGATTTGCTGTTTGTTAGCAACTGAACGTAAACAGGTGTTGACGCCTTAGTAAGCAAATAAGAAGCTAAAGAAGTGCTCTTTGATGTCTTCCTTTATTTCTTGCCCAAGGTGTTCACTGAACAGCAAAGAAAAACAACTTCAACCCAAGCATGCCTTCCCTCCTGGAGTTTGGGGACTAGTACATTTTGGAGGGATAAATACATTGCTACCTATACCTCCCAGACTGCACTGTACCTGCTGCAGGATTGAAATTTAAAAAACAATACACCAACTGCTTGCTTTATAGCTTTTCCATGTACTAGTTGCCGCAAAGAAGCTGACCCATGATTTTCACTCAACACTAATGTACAGGCTCAGAATTTGAGTAGCACTATTCACTGGAAAGAGTCATTTCAGGACAGAGAGGTATCAAATATATGCTACAAAAAGTATACTAAAGATATTAATTATTTAATTCACAGACTATTCACCATAATTCTCAGATGCGTTTTTGCATTCTTTTTGTTTGGATACTAGGCAATATTAATCATACTAACTTTGCAAATACTGGCAATGGCCCGAAGTAGATGGCTGCTAGCCATGTGGCTCCTGCCTCAAATATGGGTTTATGCAAGACAGCATTGTTTTGCAGCTCTAGTCTCCTCAAGGTATGGTCGTGGCTATCATACTACGTATGCTTAAAATGTTTTCAATATAAAACATGGGCAGAGCTCAAGAGAGTATTTTAAGCCTGCGGAACAGATTCACTTAGTGGAAGCATGGATTGCATTGAACTAAGATTAGTGATAGGAATAGTAAAATCCACATCTTCCCAAATGGATATGAAAGAAATTTAGTACATGTAAATACAGTAAAACTTAATGCCATGCACAGCTCTACTGCTTTCACTGATAAGATGGCTGGCAAATGTTGGTTAAAAATCACAGCTCCTTGTAATGCATATAGGAATCCTTTAATGGCATCTGGGGATGAATGTGGTAATTCTTTAAAAGTATATATCAGCACTCCATTCTTTGGATACTTTGCAGTGCAAGAGAATATCTATGTACTTACTTGAGTTAATTTTGTTTCCTCTTCTGTTTTGCCTTTTTTTTTTTTTGTTAAGGCTGCAAAACACCAACATAACTAACTAAACCTATCTAGGATTTGAATATGTGAATTAATATCTAGACTTTCTACTTAAATAAAAGCATGCTTACTTTCCCCTACTGATGATTTCCAGCCTGCTCTACTTTTTGCCCCTCAGAAATCAGTCAAAATAATGACCTTGGCTTTCCTGGTAACACTGACTACCTGAGAGCTTTTAATTACATTGCAAAAATTAAATTTCTGTCTCTTCATGTATCTTAGGTAGAAATAGATAATACTGCTTGAAACATGATGTTAATATAAGTACAAAAACCTTAGAAGTAGACACAAAGTATAGGCAGATCTGTAAGAACCGATGTCATTTTAGAAACATATTGAAATCTGACAACTTGCCATAACATTGTGCATTTAAATAACACAAGCAATTAGATTTTTAAATAGCATTGGTCAAAAATTAAATACAATGACTATGAATTATACATTGCATTCAGTGAAACTGAGTGAAAGTGTAGCTATTACAAGAGAACATATATTTGCCAATTGAAACCACATCTATGTTGGAAAGGCAGAGACAAAGAAAATCCATGACTCAAAGAAAATCCAACCCAAATGGCCAGGGTGTGTCAATTTCCCTTGTGTTTCCTCTGCTTTATTATGTAGTAATCTGGAAAGGTTCATTGAAATCTCACCCATGTTGGAATCATAAAGGAATAAATAAAATACAGGAAAACTGATTCAAAAATTTCACTGTTTCCCTTGGTTTTCTATTGAGTTTATATAATTTGCATGTGACTGTGGTGCTAAATCTGTAACACCTTTCACAAAATGCTACACAAAATTTAGCGAAATGCCCAGTCCCTTGAACACAGCTTTACATCACTTCAGGACAGCATGAATAAAATTTTAAAAAAATTAACAGTTGACTTCCGTGTACAAGTGTTCTTACAAGTGTTCTTTCTGGTGTAGTAAAAAAAGATGAAAAAACAGATATGATTTCCTAAGAGAAGACAAAACAAGAAGCTCTCTCTAAATTAAGTCTGAGGGTCCTGCTACAATACTGGTCTGAAAAGATACATTCCCCTCATCCAAGAGTCTCTCTCTCCATACGCACATTCCCACTCTCAGCTAAAACACCCTTGGAAATTGCTATGCATTCCTCAGTCTCTGACTAGGATCTGGATTTTGCAGTCAGGGCCCATCCTCATTTCTAAGCTTCACTGTTATCAGTCCTCCTAAGAGTTTTTTTGATTATATCATCACTTCTTGTACTGGGTCTGGCTGGGATGGAGTTAACTTTCCTCCCAGCAGCCCATACAGTGCTGTGCTCTGCACTTGTAGCTAGAACCGCATTGGTATCACACCAGTGTTTTCTCTATTGCTGAGAAATACTGGCACAGCACCAAGGCTCTCTCCAAAGGCCCCCAAAGCCAGTAGGCTGGGGGTGAATGAAAGGTTGGGATGGGACATCACCAGGGCAGCTGACCTCTTCCCTGATCCTTGTGTAGGCTATTTTCCCACACCTGTAGAGGAACTACCCTGGTGCAGACTCAGCTCAAGTGTACATACATTTAGCCGCAGTGGTTGTAGATCCATCTTTGAAAACACAAAGAAAGATGCAATTTATAAAGTCTATTTTCTGCTCATTTACCGATTTTAATCCTGACCTTCAAGCTATTCCTATTGTTAATTTAATTATTACTATAGTTGTTCAACTATGTTGTCAGATCAGTACTTCTTCAGGACATGAAAGGAATGACTGGCAGTTATTTCTGTCAAAATGCAGATTGTAAAGTTTGTGTGGTAGTTTTTGATTTATTCCTTCCAAATTGTGCATGAAAGAAAGAGGTTTCATGAGATTACTCAAAATCACACCACTACATAGCCACCTTATTGGTGTATCTCCATGAGAGTTTCTACTTTTAATTAATGAGTAATGGTACCCTGAAATTATGAAAGCAAGTTTCTTTGTCTACGTGAGAAGAATTCATGTCTAATACTGTAATGAAGAAGTGCATTATGGAAATAAGATAAATCACAGAAAGCCATTTTTATCATAGCCTTAATGTCCACACAGACATAAAACATCAAACTTACAGCCCCACTGGAAACATTTCCTTCTATTGCCATCCTTTTATTTAAAGCATTTTTCATCTGGCATTACCAAAATAAGATGAAAATTGAAAACAGTGCTGGTAATTGTGTCACCAACAGAATTTAGCCAAATATAGTTAGTTTCCCATTGGACGTTAATTTTATATTTTAGATAGACATGTCCATAACATATCCATTTATCAAAAATAAATGTATAGCAAATCAGCTGAAATTAAATTAATGCTATAGACTTTATTAGCACTAGCTAATATCCAGAGTGCTAAAATAGAAATGCAGAACTATAAAGGCACAGGCATATTGTTTATATGCACTGGCTGAAATCCAGAATGGTTACAGTAAGTAGGAGAATAAAGCATTAGTAACAGGGCCCTCCACTCCTCACTTTAGTCTGGTAACTATAACAGTTCAGCTGGAAATACATGATAATTATTAAACATAGGCACATAAACCTCCAGGCATAGAGCCTTCATGGTCCTGAACACTCACACTTGGAGACACTGGAGGAGAAGAAGCAAGAGACACAGGCATACTCTGGCAGTCTCACAAATGGACCAAACAACTCTGGGTTTGCTTTCCACCATGCAGTGTGACTCTCAGATGAGTGAGGGCATTGATGACTTTTCAAGGGTACAGTGCTGGATTGTAGCTTATTTTACAAAGTTATTGTCTGATTATGTTAGTCAGTCGTTGGTGGGAGCTGGGAGATGATGCATCTCAAAAGAAAACCCCTGTAATCTTGAGGGTCTGGAAAAGATTTCTGCAGCCTGATGGGGAGCTTTTCAATACCTTTTATGCCACCCAGCTTTCTTCCTCGTTTAACTGAAATATAACAGGGACATGGATCTCATCTGTTTTGTGCTAATTTTATTTTTTTAGAAAAAAAAAAAAACTTCCTCCTGCTTCATGGCTATATACAGCAGACAGTGTATATTGAATGCAGCTTGGGTAACCTAGGCTGTTTTCCAAAGATGGGAAAGTAAATTCCATGAAACGTGTTGACATTCTTGAGATCTGTATCTATATCTTAGATAGGTCATCCCATATTCGAGCTGAGTGGATACCTCACAGAAACTATATTCATTTTGTAGGCATGAATTTATTTTTCATTCATTCGTTTGTTTGTTTGTTCCCCCCCCCACACACCAAAAAAAAAGAGTAATAATAGATTTGTCCAAGAGAATAATAATAGATTTGTCCCAGAGAACCAGAGAACCAGAATCACCATCCTGTAGAAAATGTTGAGAGACCGGAAAACAAGTTCATATTTACTCACAATAAATGAAAAAAAAAAAAAAAAAAGAGAGAGAAAAATGCATTGTTCATGGGATAAGAATTCTAAAATATTCCATGTTGGGAGTTTGGTGACTTGTTTGCTGCCCAGCTTGAAAGCATCGTCATTTCTTCTTAATGCAGAAAGAAACCAGAAGGAAGGGAAGGGAAGGGAAGGGAAGGGAAGGGAAGGGAAGAACACTGAACACCCTTCCCTTTCAGGTTCCATTGTCTATGAACCCATATAGTTGATAACTTTTTTTTTTTTTCTCCTCCAAACTTATGCTTAGATGCTTTATATTCAGACTTGAAATCTTTGCTTTTCTTTGGAGAAAAAGAGAGAAATGGACTAGAGTCTTTGAGATAGGCTGCTAAGAACCTACTATTTTGAATTTCCAAAAAGAAAACTACAATATTCCAGTAAAAGTATAATTTTCCTCTACAGACAGAATCTAGATTGATCAAAATCAGAGCTTTTCATCAAGAAAAAAAATCATCCAATAAATCTGTTTAATCTCAAACATTCTAGACAAGTTCTGCAAATAGCTTCTAATCATTAGATAATTTGTAGACAAATCACTTCCAGAATCTGATGTTTAAAATTCAATCTCTGCAGATTTATTTAGATATGGAAGACAAATGGAAGGCAAATAATTGAAAATCACTCCATGAACCATCTGAACACTACCAACACCTTTATATCTTTATTTCGAAAGATGTGCTTCAATTGTGTATACACAAGGATTTGATGCAATTTTAGGCATGTTTTAAGAGCTATTGAGCTAGACAGATATGACACAGGACTCATGGAAAGCATACCCCTTCCAAGCCACCACATCCAGACAAACAGAATACTAAAGAACAGCTCAGATGATGTTAGATGCTGATGTTTAGACAGCTGAATACCACCTGAGACCTGCTTTCTATATTGAGATTTTAAGATTTCCTTTTTCAAGTATCTCTATCCACAAGTATATTTAAGAAAAAACTTGCTCAACAGAAAACCTAGCTTCACTGTATTCCAGTCCATTGACTTAGAACCAAGAAGGTGAACTTCTGAAATACATTTTTTTCTGGAAAATACTGTTTATTTTTTTTTTTTAAATGGGCATCTGTATAACGTTGGTACCCACACAAGCTTTTCACAAGAGAAGTCATTAGGCATTTTATACTTCAATTGATTGATTTTCTAAAGATCAGAGGAGGAGGGGAGCTTGCACACACGTTTGTGTGTATGGGAGGGTGATCTCACTTTCTTTTGGTGGTACTAAAAGTGGTAACATCTTTTTATTTATTTATTTATTTTTCCTACATACAGCACAGTTGACTGACTATGTGCATGGTACAGCAGCACTGAGCTAAGGGGAAGGAGTTAATCCTCAATGTTCACCTCAAAACAGAGAGAATTTTTTATTATCACTTACTGTAATTGCTAGGATCACAACTGTTGATTAGGACAGCCTTTGAAAGCATATAAGTCATATGCGTGGATTGTGTACCCATGTCTCTTAACAGCATAAAGGTAGTAATAACAGACCAAGGCCTGGATTTAATAAGAGCAACACTCAGACTCTATTGCACAAACAATTTGGGATGACTTAGAAAGTTTTACCCTATTATAAAATCAGATGTGTGCCCAAGCCACTAAAAAAAAAAAAATGTGGTTATGTTTTTTCCATTTAAGTAACTATTTTTCCTTAAGTGGATAAGATAGACAGTCTTTTACCTTTTACAGGAAAGTATAACGTAAGAGTAGTTTTATAACACAATGACTTATAATTTGACCATTAAAAAAAAAAAAAAGATGAAAAAAGGATGAAGAGCAGGCACTAGGAGACAATAAGAAAAGATTCCTACATTTCACTGGAATGATGTTAGGAAAGCATTTTAGAAACATGCAGTATCCTGGGGCAAGAGCTGTTTGTGATACATCTGTGATGACAGCAGTTTGTTAGAGACCCAGATTATAGGGAAATGTTCCAGCATGCAGAAGACTTAAAGGCTTCAACAGCATGGAAAAGGTGGCAGTGACTTTACAGAGCAGAAATCCTAGGGGCAGCCACAGTCAAGGTTGAAGATATGCAGGGAATGGCCTTGGCAGTTAGTTTACCTTGTACCCTGGTTAAGGGAGAGAACCTTCACATAAAGAGAAGGTATAAGCTCATAGCATGCTCTTTTCATTACAGCTCCCACTTCACAGCTGCTCTACAAAACATCACTGTAGACCTCCACAGTGCAGCTCAGCATAACCCTGCCATTCCCTGTCCATCATCTTGCTGCGGTCCTGTCTCACGTCCACTCACAGAAACAGGCACGTTCAGCTTAGCTCTTGACACAGCAGTACGTGACATTGGTCTCACCCTCCCTCCTCTCTAATCTCCGTGCCATGACAGCCAACATACTCTCCTCTTCACAGCATCTCTTTGTGCCACCACACTTTCAGTGTTTTATAGCATTTTTGTCACTTGTGTGTCATGTCTTTCAGCTGCTACCATGTCCCAGACTTCATACATCTCTGCTCCTTCCCTTGTAAATGTTAATACATCTGCTCCAACTGGGAACTTCAATGGCCATCCCCACTTTCCCACAGGAGCTTCCACTTACACAGCTCCTCCCTTACGGGAGCAGTGCAACACCACTACTGCCAAGCTACTTCTAGCAAAAGCTCACTATAGACTTAGGTCCCCTGGCCTCTGGGAATCCCTGTTTCTTCCTGCTACATGTGTGACAACTCATGGTCATCTATCCATCTAATGATACTGTGGGAAAAGGCAAATTCACCGGTATTTTGCAAACCTTTCAACTTTATCTTTTTGTCTGTGTCAGAGGTACTACATGCCCTTAAACATAAAATGGGACCATGTTTGACTGCTGGGTTTCTATTTTTCCCAGTAATCTATGGAGACATTACCTATGTCCTGCCTTCACTAAGGTACTTCCTTCATTGTGTCGGCTCTGATGTGATAACAAGTATGTGTGGATGCTCTGACACCCTGTTCATGCCTCATCCTTGCCTGTCATATTCCTGTCTGCATAAAACCGAGGGGTTAAGTTTTATAGCAGTCACACTCTCTGAGTCCACCCAGGATTCAGGGGTATGAAACCTCATAAAAAGCACTAGGAAACTCTTTCTGCTCTAGAGACTGTCATGACCAGACACCATGCAGACTCGTCACAACACAACTACATAAAGAAATAAGCACTGAGGGGGAAAGGGAATTTTAGCGATTTGACTTTTTGTGTTTGTTATCTACGCAGTTAATTTAAATTATTAATTAATTTGGGAGAATGAATTCTTGTTCAACTTTTATCAGAATGTACCCCCTTTAGTCAAAGCATAAGACCAAATAATATACATCTCTAAAGACTCCCATGAAGGAAGATAAAATTTGACACGGTGAGGCTTTAGACTAAAATACAAAAGAGAAAAAATAGGAAATAATTTCATGCCATCACACCTAGCCTCCTCTAGAAAGTGCCTTTGTAGTGCATGAAAAAGCAAACACAAAAAATACACTCGCACAGGTCCAAGATTTTCAAAGACATCTTACAAACAGCTTTCAAAAACATTAAGGAGAGGTTCTTTCTTTAGGGATAAAGGTTTGCTGGATATCCTCAAGAGAATGAGAAATCATCCTTTTATTTATTTTGGTGTTGATAGTCACATGGTTTTGTTTCTTCTTCCTGACTCGGCTTTTACAAAAAAGGGATAAAAGTGAAATTGAAGAACATTGCAAATATCACCCAAGTTCATGTAAATGCATGATCCCAGTAGGTGTGGCATAGAACTAATGACTCTGTGATATGAGTATCAGAACACAAGTTTCAGTCAAACACATGGATGCTGTAAATTATGATTACTGAAACAAAAACTACCAAAGATACACTATGCAGTGTATCGGTTCATCCTGCTATCCAATGTGAGGTATGACAGTGCTGGGAAATGACAGACCTTTCACTATCTTTCCTAAGTAAGTTTTAAAACTACCTTTAATACCATAAGCAATACCTACAAACCTTTCTTTGTAGCTTAAGCCGTGATGAATGAACTGAAATATGAAACTAATCAAGAGTATTTTTTACAACTTTTATAAGGAGGCACATGCAAAAAAAACACGTGGTGATATGCTGCTCTCTACTGGAGAAAGGATATAAGAAAGACTACCTAGCAAGAATACCTGGCACATATGTTATGTAGTTGTATGAATTGCCTGTTTTAAAAGTTATTTCAGTCTTATCCACAAGCTGATTTATTCATTTTAAAGTTTATTTTGGTAATGACTTCCCCCAAGCTAAGGCTGCATAAGTAATTTCATACATGATTTAATGTGCATGTGTGTATGTATCATAAAATTTCAATAGACTAGTTTGTTAGAAAATTATTATTAAGAAATGTTCTGATTTTCCTTAGAATAGCATATTCAGATTTTACCAAAACATCTAAAATTGGGCCTAGTATATGTGGCACAGGGAACAATGATTGACCCTAGGGCACTGTGGTGATGACAAAAGAAGGAATTAGGAAATGAATAAACTGACAGGGTTGGTCTGCTGTGTATGATTATGTTTGGGAACGGGTTTTAAAATGGGATTACCAAAAACAATATGGTTGCTCAGCTATTGCTTTGGCTGGAGCAAGAAACAATTAGTTGTCATTAATGGCCATCAGTAGAGTTAATGGGACAACACAGAGTTCAGTGCCCCAGGCAGAGAGAGTTGTGAAAATTATATCTTTTTGAAATATAGCATTACACTAATCCTCTCTTTCCACTGAACTAAGTACTGAACAGGGATTTGGCCTGGGTGAATCACCCTGAGATGAGTGTGAAGCCTGGCAGGACTGAGGTGACAGTGGTAGGAAGTATGACATATTTTCAGATGCTCATTCATTTCTCCAAAACTGTCCTCATGAAAGCATCCGCCTTCAGACTATTAGATCATTACACAGCCTTAGTGGGAGAAAGGCTCACTGACATCTGGATTTGACTTGCATTTGAGCTTCAATCTATGGAACATGGGCTTGGCTGTTTTATTTATAACATCCTGCCTAGGTTTTAGTGTGGTTCCAGGAGCCATAAACTCAATTTTCTGGCTGAAGTAAACTAAATCTACTCTTAAGTACAGCACCACTGCTTCCCTAAACACAAGTTAGTGGGAACACCTCCTCATTCACTGTTCCTTTCACTGACCTACCAAGCATAAAGTTCATTTCAAAGACCTTTGTCCATTTTCTGAGACATATGCCCGGCTTTGACTGTGTCTAACTGCTAGGCTAATTTCTTATATAGCGAAGACCTTACCATGAGACTCTAATTTTGCTAAGCAGAAGAAGACTTGTGAGTCTTTCCCTGGGCTAACCTAAAGCTATAGGTCTGGCCAGCAGGATCCTTTTTTTTTCATCATCATACCAATCTCTGTTGAAAGTGCAGAAGGGCTGGACACAAGCAGTCCAGATGTTTTTTGGGGTGTGTTGAAGACAATTTAATGATGCAGGTGATTCATCAGAAGACTAAGGAAAATACTCTGCAAGACCTACTACTTAAAAAATAAAATAAAATAAAATAAAATAAAAAATAAAATAAAATAAAATAAAATGAAATGAAATGAACTAAAAGGAGGAACAGGTTGATAATGTGAAGGTCAAGCAAGGAAAGTCTTGCTGCAGTAATCATGAAATTACAGAGTTGAAAATCCTGAGAGGAGTGAGCAATCCAAAGAGTAGAACTACAGCCTTGGACATCAGAAGAGAAGCTTGGGGTTTGTTCATAGACCTTCCTGTCAGAAACCTGTGGGAGACTGCCCTAAAGGCAAAAGGCTCGAAGGAGCTTCAAGGAGCCTTCAAGGAGTACCGCCTCAAAGCACAACAGTACAATCAGATGTGTGGAAATTCAAGCAAATGTGGCAGAAAGCCAGTGTGAGTAAACAAGAAACACCTACCTGAGCTCATACACAAAAAGCAAGTGCAAAGATGATAGAAGTAGGGATGGGCTAGCTAGGAGGTATACAGGGGCACTGCCTGAGCATGCAGAGATGGAGTAAGAAAACCCAGAGCTCAGCTGGATCTGAAACAAGTGAGGCTATGAAAAGCAACAGGAAGGGCTTCTATAAATAAATTGCCAGCAAAATGAACATTAAGGAAAAAGCTGGCCTATTGCTCAGTGGGGTGGGTGACTTGGTGAAAAACAAAACAAAACAAAACAAAAATGTAAAATGCTGAGATATTCAATATTTTTTTCCTTGGTTTTCACCGGTAAGATCTGCCTTCAGGTCTCCCAGATCCCTGAACTTATGTTAATCTTGTGGACTATAATGCTACCCACAGTATGGGAAGATAGAATTAGGAAGAATTTAAGCCATTTGGACATACTTAAGTTCATGGGACTACTTGGTATGCATATGATAGTGCTGAGGGAACCCTGCAGTATCACTCTGAAGCTGGTCTGTATTATCTTCAAAAACTCATGACAATGAAGGTAAGTTCTTTATGACTGGGAAGAGGTCAACATCACAGGCATCTCTAAAGAGGGCTAAATGGAGAATTCAAGGAATTATAGGAGGGTTAGCTTAACTTCAGTGCCTGGGAAGGTTAAGGAGAAAATTCAACTGGAAACCCTTTCTAGGCATTTAAAGGACAAGAAGAAGTTTGAAAGGAGACAGTTTCAATTTACCAAGAGCTAATAATTCCAGACTTACCTAATTGTGATCTGCAATGAGATGACTGTTTGTGTAGATAAGAGGAGGGCAGGGAATGTGGTATAATACCTTGACTTTTAGCAAGGCCTTTGATTTGATCTCCCATAGTAACAATATAGCCAAATAGATATCATATGAAATGCATAACTGGATGATGGGGTCAGTAAAAAATTGGCAGAACTGTCAGGCTCAGAATGCTGTGAACATCAGAACAAAATTAAGCTGGGGGGCAATAACCAATGCCACCCTTCTTGGACTGATACTGTTTAATATCCTTATTAACATCCTGGACAGTGGAACAAAGAATACTCTCAGTAGGATGTGTATGATACCAAATGCAGAGGAGTAGAGGAGTAGTTGATACACTGAATTGCAGGGCTGCTGTTTAAAGAGAACTAAACAACCTGGAAAAACGGCATCATGATGCTCAAAAATGGCAAATATAAGGTCTTGAATCTGGAAAATAACTATGTTGATTTGTACAGGATGGACAGTGACTATCTGGGTAACAATTGCAGAAAATGACCTGTGAGGTTTGTTGGACAGCAAGCTGAACATTAGTCAGCAGCATGCCCTCCCTGAGGAGTCTGTGTTCTGTGGAGGACCCACATCAGATTAAAATCAAAATAAAAATTTGCAGTGTTGAGACTGTTTTTTTTTCTTTTTTTTTTCCCCGACATCATACTTTTATGTACAGCTCCTAATAGGAGAATATAGAGAAAACAGAATCAGACACTTCCAAGAAGTACACAGTGAAAGAATGAGTCAACAAACACAAACAGGAATATGGTAAATTCTGGCTCAATAAAAGGGAAAAAATCACAATGAGGTCAGCCAGATACCTAAACAGGTGTCCAGGCAGGCTGGAATATCTTAAAGATGTTCAGTATGCAACAGGACAAGGACCTGAGCAACTCACTCTAATCAAACCTGCTCAGAATCATAGACTCGTTCAGGTTGGAAAAGACCTCCAAGAACATCTAGTCCAACCTTTAACCTAGTATTGACAGGTCCATCACTAAACTATGCTACAGAGTTCCAAATCTACATGTTTCTTGATGACCTCCAGGGATGGCGGCTCAGCCATTTCCCTGTGCAGCCTATTCCAATGCTGCACAACCCTTTCAGTAAAGAAATTTCTCCTAATATCTAAACTAAACCTCCCCTGGCACAAGTTGAGGCCATTTCCCCTCATCACTTTGTGCTTAGGAGAAAAGCCCAAACCCCATCTCATTACAAACTCCTTTAAGGTAATTGTGAAGTACAATAAGGTCTCTCCTGAGCCTTCTTTTCTCCAAGCTAAACCACCCCAGCTACCTCAGCTGCTTATGAAGAAAATATTATTTTCCTCATTCTGGTATCTTCATGTAACTCTGCCAGCAAAACTTTTAAAGATACAACAGGTCTTCACATACGTGAAAAGGTGACTTCACACTTATGAGAAGGCACATAGCATTAGCATCAAAGATGAAGGGTGAGTTCTTGTCTGTCTTACAGACAGAATCCCTGAGGTCCCCCTTTCAGCTGGTCTGTGAATCATTATGTTGGGAAATTAACACAAACACTTTAGGTCGAATCTGTCCAGATGCAGTTTTGAAAAAGAACTGGAAATAATACATATCTCCTGCACCTCTTCTTGTCCCTTGTGGAATCTGATTAAAGCCCCCAGTGAGAAGTTCCTATTTCTTCTCAAATCTATGAAAAGGTGAACACGAGCAGGGAGGGAGAGGAGTTAAGTCTCTCTTTGCTGATTAGCCAGGCTCATTTATGAAGTAACCATAATATAATACATCACACAGGGGAGGTTCAGATTGGATATTAGGAAAAGGTTCTTCACTGAGAGGGTGGTCGTGCACTGGAACAGGCTCTTCTGGAAGTGATCACAGCACTAAGGCTGTTGGAGTTTGAGAAACATTTGAACAATGCTCTCAGACATATCGTTTGATGTTTGGGTAGTCCTGTGTGGAGCAAGGAGTTGGACTCAATGATCCCTGTGGGTCCCTTCCAATTCAGGATATTCTATGATATTATGCAAGGATAATATGACTGCCTCAATTATCTGGAAAACCCCAGGCAACTCTCTGGTGTATTTATGAGTAGTTTGGCTGCCATATAGACAAACTAGGTTCTCTCCAATCTAATAACAAAGGCCAGCAGTTCAGCTCAGGAAGGTAGGCTATCACTTGGCACAGAAATGGGATTTGTAATAGCAGTAATAACGCCGCAGATCTGAAGGGGAGAGAAGAGCATCACACTCACTGGGGACAGCTAGGGAGCATTCTGGTACACATTTAGTTTGTAGATGTTGGCCTCTCTAATTGAGAACAGGCTTTTGGTGAAGGCCTCAGGTGTTCTCAGTTTTCCACAGACTTCTGTCTGTCAAGAGAGGGAGAGAGATGGGATTGCTGCTTGTGCCTTCTCACTCTTTCTGCAGAAATAACCTTTCTTCCACAAAATGCAGTCTGTTGGCATCATGAAGGATAAGATTTCAGGACCCTCACAGGTGTGATTTGCCCCTTTCTTGGTCAATCTTAAACGTTGCTACAATGCAACATAAAGACATAACCATCTTTAAGTCACCTCTAGCCTAATCCTTTAATGTCAAGCACTGGTACCTTGAAATGAACCTAGTAACAGCTCACTGTCCATGCTACCCACTATCTCCCCAGCATTCCTGGGGAAAAAAAAAAAAAAGCCTTCTGCCATTCAAAAAGTATCAGCAGAGCAGACTTAGAGCACCTGCACAATCCCTGGCCAAATAGAAGCACCTATGCTCAGAATGGCAAATTGTGTTTGTGAGTTTGACATACAATAAATGCAATAGTCTCCTTATCCTCCTTGTCTTTATTACTACAGGAAAAACAGTAGCAGCACAGAAAGTAAGAGAATCATATCTTATGGTGCTGGCATTTGATACTGCACACCAGAGGTGTTTGTTGTTGTTGTCGTTATTTTGTTTTGTGCTTTTTTTTTTTTATTTGTCTCTAGTGGGAAGAAGAAGTTGAAAAACAGGCTATACTTTTTATCTTTTTTGCAAACTTTCTAATGTTTTAGTTACCATACACTATGACACGCATGAGACATTTCTCAGGCAACACCTTACACAAGTTTCTGCTTTTCTGCTTTTTACTTGGTGAAAAGAAATAATGATTTTAGATCTTGCTTCACTCATATGGGTTATGCAGGATGATGGAGAGCTCAACCCTGAATGCATCACATATTTGTGAATCCCTGTATATGCATACCAGCGTGTTACAGGTCTCCTGACACCTGTGGACCAGATGCAGTTTGGTTTCTAGTAAGAAGCAAAATCTGGGGGCAATTTTTGTAAGACACTGGAATAAATCTGAGTGAAGATTGGTTATTAACATGGACTGCAATCTGGGCTAATGAAATAAAATAAATAAATAAAAAAACCATAAACATTCTCAAAAACATTCATACCATTCCCTAAACGAGGTATACCAGGTATAACAGCAATTGAGGCTACCTGAAAAATACTTGCTGGAAATGTTTTTGAATTAAAATATGTATCTATTTTTTATGTTAAGTCAGTATAATACACACACCTGGCTTATGGGTAGGTATGTACATGAAATCTCTCCCTTAGGAATGTATTAGAAGAGCATTGTTAAAGTTGTAAGGGCAAGCATTTGAGAGACGAAAAATGTCAAAGATGAGGTAGTGCCTGAAGAACTGGAATTCAGCTTCTTTGTGTGTATGAAATGTGATAAATTTGGGATCTAAGCAATCCTAGTCTCTTTTTTCTTCTTTTTATTTCCTTTTTAAAGGACTTTTCTCTCTCTCTTTCAAAGTGCTTGGCCTCATTCATGGCCATTCTAATTCATGCAACCTCAGGATACACTTATTCAAATCCTAATCTGCAGACAGAAGGCTTATTTCCTCATGAAATTTCCCATGCAGTGGCACGTGTAAATCATCCACCTGAATCCTTCAGTTCCACGGTAAGGGAAGGTGAACAAAACTCAGCAGTGCTCACACAGCTGACTGTGTGTCTTGTACTTCTTGTTTGCTTGATCGAACCATTCCTGAAGGCTTCACAAATGGTTATCCCCAAAAACATCCTTTACCAACGGGGACAAGAATCTCAGAGATGTTAAAACAAAAAGTAATGCTCACTGTGACAGCCCAGTGCGAAAGCTCCAATTATTTAGAGTTCTTAGCCAAATTAGCGCACATTGTACCTGGCACCCCATTTCTGAGATTTCAGTTGCAGACATGAGCAGTCAGAGTTGCTGCAAATACAAAGCCAAAATGTGAAGCCATTATTGGTTGTCTACAGTATTGGGCATGGTTCATATAATCATAAAATATCCTGAGTTGGAACGGACACACAAGGATCATCAAGTCCAACTCTTGGTTCCACACAGGACTACTGCAAAATCAGACCGCATGTCTGAGAGTACTGTCCAAGCACTTCCTGAACTCCATCAGGCTTGGTGCTGTGAGCACTTCCCTGGGGACACTGTTACAGTGCCCAACCATCCTCTCAGTGAAGAATACTTCCCTAACATCCAGCTTGATCCTCCCCTGTCACAGCTGCATGCCATTCCTTCAGGTCCTGTTGCTGTCACCAGAGAGCAGAGCTCAGCGCCTGTCCCTCCTCTCCCCTTGTGGGGCCACCATGAGGTCTCCCCTCAGTCTCCTCTTTAGGCTGATTCAAAGCTATGCCCTGAAAGAAGGTGCTGTTGCACAGCTCCTCGGATCCACCCACTGTTTTGACAGCAGCCACAGTCTAATATCTGGCAAAGGGAAGCTGAGTCCATGTGTTGCTCAAGCCCCATCCAGCCTGGCCTTGAACACTTCCAGGGATGGGGCACCCACAACTTCTCTGGGCAGAAGCTTGGAAGGGAAGATACAGCAGTTTATCAGTTCAATCCAGATTTATGGACAACATAAGCATTATGCACAAGGCAGTAAAACCTTGGCCCCTTCAAAAATTCTACCAGCTTTACCAAGACATCGATTTCTCCAGAATTCTCTACTTTTTAGTTACCAAAGGCAAATATGTGTGAGTTAGGAAACTCTAAATGTCAAACCCCAATAATTAATCAAAATGTGTTCTTGCTTTCTGTATTGTTTTCCTTTACAAATCTGAGGTTTGTACACCTTATGAACTCTCAGCAGTCCTGAATATATTTTCATTCTATGCTGTGTAGTAATTTGCAGTAAAAGGCACCATTTGCTGCAAATCAAGATAAATACATTGCCATTAAAAAGCACTGGGACAGACCCAGCTCAAAAAGAAATGTTCCTATTCTTGATCGATATGCCACTTGGAGAGAGAATTTTATTCAGCTTTCCTTTTAGAAAGAAGAGAAAAGGTAAATCTTAATTGTCTTGAATTTCAAAAATGTCTTTCTTTAGTTCTTGAGTCATAACTCCCCACTTTCATTGCACGTGCAACGTATTTATATGCATCTACTCTGAGGCTACATTTCAGTCATGTCCGAAAATGATGAATGCCTTCAATTCATATCAGCTTCAGGTTCAGGCTTATAAATAGTACCTATGCCAAGAGTTATCCATGATAAAAATCATATGATTTTGATATTGGTAAAAAATATCTGCGGGTATCTTAAGCTTCAGGCTTGGTCCTGTACTCATTTACACCTAGCTAAAGCAAAGGAGTTCACTGAAATCAAAGGAGTGATACCAGGAAAAGACCAAGATCTGGTCCTGATCTTCTAGTGATTTATTACTTCTGTAGGCACAGAATGGGTCAAAATAAGGAAGCCAAGCACTGCAGTTCTTCAAAATCTTCTCTCTATTCTTCCCTTCATTCCTTGTCCTTGCCTCTAAGTAAACTGTTAAACATCTGACCTGCAACATTTAACCTCATAATAGGTCCCTGTAAAAAACAGTACATTGACTAAAGACCTCAGCAAAGTCAGCATCTACCTACTATGGCACAAGTAGACCACTGGAAATACTTCTCTCTCTTTCACGGTTTGGTAAATGACTTGGTCTACAGCAAAGTTCACCTTTTAGACAAGCCACAGAATCCATTTTCTAAAAGGAAAGCCACTATATCTCTTTCTCCCCCACATGTACACACACACATCTTAAAGAACGTTCCTTATTCCCAAATGAAAGGCATGGTTGTCTTGGCAGCAGTAATGGCTGTTTACATGGGTAGTTTGGTTCCAAAAGGTATTTTAACACCCCTTGTACCCAATAGTATGACAGAATCTTGTTCAAGGTTCAGTTTCCAGATCTTAAGCTCTGCTCTTTAGACATATTGTGGCAGCACTCTGTATTTACACGTAGACAGATCTGGAAGCCAATCCAATGCAAACAAATTCTTTTCTTTTATGTATGTATATATATATATGTGTATGTGTGTGTATATATATATACACACACATACTGTATATATACTGTACTATACACACAAGTGTGCACTCTTTGTATCCCCAACACATACTTTGCCTAGCATTATAATAACCCAAATTTCCAACGTGCTTCCAAAATTTATTTTTTTCCTCAGTCTATCTCTGTATCTACTGACAATCCTTCAGAGCTCACTTTTCCCACTCAAAGCAGAACTTAAATCAAACTTTATTTTCTTCCAAGACTTTCTTTCTGTAAAGTTCCTGACAACAAAAAGCTCATCGTTCATTGTTACTATCCTGGCAGAGTCCCTGATGCAGGAGTTGCTGCCCCCAAAATCCTGCTCCATAGCATGTTCTCTGATGGCTAGGTTGTACCACATTTGCCAGGAATGAACAGCAAAATAATGAAACATATCACAGAGAAGTTTCTTAAGTTTTTTAGAAGTCCTCAGAATTAATAGACTGAAGTGTTTTGGAAACCTGGTAACAGTCCTGGTGATCTTTATCCTTATTCTTGGTAGAAACAACTTTGATTCATTGCCTGCATGTAGAATGGCATGCCAGCTGAATACAAAGTCGTCATGAGAGCTAAAAATTCATCTGGCAGATAGATGGACAGCCTCATGCACAACAGAGCTAATGGTGTAAATGCAAAGTTAGTGTCCCTGAAGGTAAGAACTGAGCTTTAATTTTTTACAGCCTACCAATATATACATTTGCCCTTGCAGATACCACCTCTGATGTCACAAAGGGACTTCGTTTAGAAAGTAAGGAATGCAGTATAATTCCCTTCTGAGTTTGAAGAGGTTTAAAACCTTATCCCACTACCTAAAATTTGATCACCAATGGCTAACCAGAGAAAGTGACATGAAGACATGAAGTAAAGAGCACTATTCATCTCATCCTCATAACTGCTCTGGAAAAAAATAACTCAGTAATTACTGCCTTGAAAGCAACTTTACTCCATTACATTCTGCTTAATCAGGAGGGAGTTTGCCTGACCCATTCTGCCCAAACTTCTAGCTATTTCTATTTTCCACCAAGGCAATTGCTTTCCATTTTCAAATAACACTAGGAAAAGTGTCCACAACTCATTCAAAATAACAACAGGAAAACATGGAAGGTTCTAGTCCACTGTTCATTAGTGCAGTTAATTATCTAACAGAATACAAATACTTGACTAATCACAAAAAACAGAGTACAAAATTAAAATAAAGCATTAACTTTCCAATACACACTAGGAAGAGCTCAAAAATCTGTCAGTATGCCTATGTGTATCTTTTATTGATGTTTCAACACGTGGAAAAGAAACCTTGAGAAGGCCTATTTACTTATCAAGGGCCACTACAGTGAAATTGGTGGAAATCATGAGTGTGATAGCTCTGTCTTTGCTGCTAAAGACAGACAGGCAAAATCTCTGGGACGCTATGAAAGCTGATCCAGGCCTGATGCTCCTTTACATGAATGCTCAATTTAGCAACATGGAAGAAGTTAAAAATACATACAAGTGAGTCTAGTTTCACTGCCAGAGCAGTACAAACAGGAAGATAGGGTCTTAGCATGACTGTGACCTCAGCCCTGTGTGAATGGAGTTTGAAAAATGTATATTTACACATCTCTCTGCAAGCAGCTGAGGGGTTTTGCCAGGAGCTTGACATGCCCTCACAATGCCTTTAGCAGGGACTTGCTCAGATTTCTTGACTTTGCTCCAGTGTGAGACTCAGCAGTTCTGTCTTGTTAGAACTTTATGCATTACTAAAGGAAAAGGTTCTTAAAAAAAAAAAAAATTATAAAAATGGTTTAACCCTTCCAGAGCCTTCTTAGTTGGTTTTCTAAAAAAGCACATATCAAAAGGAGCCGTGTTCTCTACTCATACACCCCATGATAATCAGGGAATCCGCACCTTTAACTTGCAAACGCCCCCTGGCACCCCTCTTGTCTTTCACATTAGCTTCCCAGTGTCAACTATACACAGAATTTCTGCTTCTGCTCTAATGGCTATGAGACACCATGGTGTGCAAGGATGAAATACCCCTCTCCCCCCAAAGCACTGAAGTAGTGCAGGGTTTCTGATTCCAGACTTTCTTTTTTGGGGGGCTGGGGGGTGGAGGGTGGTGCAAACAACTTCTCCTCTCCTGCTGAAGCAAATGCACTCCTCTCCTCTGAGCTGCTCCACTGGGCAGCTCGGACACTCCAGCCCACTCCTTGATGTTCAATCTAACTGTGAATACCCTGTCAGCAGATGCATTCATTACCTTAATCTGCAACATGTGTGGGAAGAAAGATTCCAGTCTGTGTAGTCACTACACCTCTGCTCAGGCCTGATTTAGAAATCTGTCAAAGATGGTCTGCTCTGATCCTTTCTTGGTTGTCTGCTTCCATCTGCCAGCAGCAGAGTAGTAACTTCTATGGATTGGCTTAGAGCACCATCTCATTGCCTGAGCACAGTTGGGTGGGTTCACACCACTAAATTCACTGCCCAGAACACTCAGTGGCCCAAACCTGAAATCCAGTCATTTTCTGAGGATCTGCATAAGAATTGCTTGAACAAGAACCATAGGGCCTATAAGGAGAGGAGCAGGGGTGGAGGACTTAACATTAAAAGGGATGGGCATGATAACAGGCTTTCAGAGATCATGTTTCCTCCAGACTGACCTGAATGTACTTTGTTAACTGCAGTTTGGATTAAGTGGTGTTAAGAACTACCTAACAGACATAAACCAGAGACTGTCTCAGGGCTCCTTTTAGACTAACTAAAATAGGTGAGGCTGTTATGCATTAGTTATTGGCCTAACAGGGTAATCATACAGGCTCCCCAATAATCAAAAGATACATGGGATCCATTGGTCCATTTACATAAAACTCTACCCCAACCTTCCTGTAAAAGGAAAAGTAGGGGCATGAGGGTATTACCATGAGGAATGATTTAAGCATTTTACTCCAATAAAGAGTATTAGGTCGTAGGCCCCCCACCTGTGACCCACAAACTTCTACCCTTTGAAAAGAAGAGTTAAGACAGCCCTATCTCCTCCTCTCCACCCCAACCTGCATAATTCCTACTGAACACTGTAGGGTGTTGTCATCTTCTGTCCCAGCATCTGAAATCTTGAAAATTTTACTTATTGCAAAGACTGTTTAATTTTCTCAAGGATGTGGCACCCACTTTGAGAGAAGGTACCTGGAGCCGCTTGGAGATCCAGTGCATGGCGACTGCTCTGCTGGCACACAGTTCTGTATTACTATCCTCACCCTTTTACTTCACTATGGCAAGGAATTGGTGGGTGAATAAGTAAGTATATGCTCCCATAGATAGCATATTAGTGATAGCAACATCCCTAGTCTGGCTTTTACTTCAGAGTATCCAGAAGGAAGCCACTTCACCCACTGAGTGCCCTCAGCTTCACAGGTACACACAAGGAGTGTATACCTTGGGCCCATACAATACACATGCAAAGACACCAGACTCATGTACTGTGTCTGCAAGCAACATCCTGAAATTATCATTGCTAATGATGGCTAGCCAAAAGAAAAAGGCCCAGAATGTCCCTCTTTGCCTTTTTTTTTTTTTCCTACTTACTCTGTATAATGAGTGCTGATTTGTAAAAGTATGAAGGAAAAAACAGTGACCTTTCAAAAACATCAAAAGTGAAATCCTACTCAAAAAAATCTGTAAAAGAGCTTTTCAAAACAACACTGACTCGTTTGGGAAGTGTCCAATGCTTTGATTTGAAAGTGTTTGATAGAATCAAGTCAAATCACACTTCATAGTACTTTTTTCTTCAGTAAGATTCCATACAAATGCCCAAATCACTTACTTTTTTTTTTCTTTTTCATGGACTCCAATTTAACAAAGTATTTACTATCTAATTTCAGGTGGACTGAATCTCTTTTGTTCTAATGTGTCATTTTAAAAGAAGCCTAATCATCATGCTCAAAAGCATGCCTTTAAAGTGTCCCCTTACTCTGCAACCTCTGCTTTATTTCACAGGCATCTTATGGGTCACATAAGTCTTTTATTCAAGTATATTTTCTGAGAGAGCTGAACATTTTCATAGTTATTTGAACAGATCAAGACCAAAATCTCCTTTAGAAAATTGCATACCACAAGCAAAACTACTAATTTTGCTGCTTATTTTATTACACCATATAAGTCAGAACAGTACAAAGAGATGAATATGAGAGCCACAGAAAAGAAAACAAAAATACAGGGGCAGATTTGATTTGACACCCAGTAAGTGCAGAGCCACTGACAATTGAAGAGATTCTTACTAGCTGAAGATGGAGGAAAATCCTAAGGGATGTGGAAGGATGAAAAAAAGGAAAAAATAAAAAAGTCAACTGAAAAGTGTGAGGGAATGTTCAGGATTATAAAGCAATCTTGATTATATCCCATTTACTTTGCAGCCTCATAGTAAGCAACCTTTACCAAACAAAATGGAAATAAGTAATTTGCTTGCATTTACAATGAAGTTAATCTGCCAGCAACTCCTGTACCACACAATACAAAGATACAGTGTTTGAAGACAAGACTGGCAAATATCAAAATATAGGACTCCTACAGTAAGCTAGCTGTAGAGAAGGGACTGTGATCTGTATAACACCTGTCAGTGATGTCTGGCTGTAAGTTTGAGTAGGTGCAATCAAAGCACCTACTAAAGCAAGCAATCAAGCACACTTACTACTTCAGTTTCACAGAGGAAAAACTGAATTACAAAGCAAAATATTTATATCTAGAAAAAATAATAAGAACACAGATAAGAGGTAAGAGGTTGAAAACTTGGCAGTTCCTATTCTGCTGTCTGAAGAATGGATTACCCAGGATGGCTAGACAAGGCTTTGAGTTGAAATAACACCACTGCCTGATATGTCCTCTTCTTGAGTTATAAAGTTGGATTTAGGTTACTAGAAATGAAAATACAGAGGATCTAAGTGAAACCCAACAATAACTGTTGTTATATAGAACTGTTTCTTTGTTTTCAACTTGACATTTTTACAATATAAGAGAGAGAAAACACTTATTTATAAAAGACAGTATAGCATGTACTTTGAAAGAATAAAAGTGGAATAACTGTACTTGAATGAAGATTGACTATATTTTCTAAAGAGGTCAGACAGAAGCTTTGTGGGAAGCAAACCCAAAGGATATTCAATTTGTAGTGAGCAGGTGAACACAGGATAAAGATTGAACAGTTGAAGTTTCTTTTCATTGAAGTTTTCTGCAATAACAACCTCTTCATGTCATTTAATGACACATATACATAAAATGTATATTAATACTTGTAAAAGTGTTATATTTTGTATATTTGATATTTACATACATGCATATGCACTCAGGCATAGATATATAGAAATGCACTTATTTTACTCATGGCTAGTTGCAGGCAATGAAAACAGCATAGTTTTCTAAAAGATCTCACATTTTCAGGGCAAGTTAATTGCTGAAGCTGATTCCCCAGAATACTTACAAGGATATCAGTCTTATGTGAGAGATACGGCTGGCCCATCATACAACACTGAAAAGATTGCTGTGCTAATTCTTCAGTCCTAAAATCAAGAGGCCTGGGAATGAAAAGAACAGCTAGTTAAAACAAAAGTTCCTCTGGCTAGCACTAAAACAACCACTATAAAACTGTAACTTGAAAAGCTTTTTAGCTACCTTTACGAAATGCAGAGTATATTAACTGAATTATTTTTTAAAGTGCTTCCCAGTTAAGACCAGATGCAAAATGATGAGCAGCTGGTCATGCAATTCTGAAGACTGAGGCTAGAAGCACTCCTTCCTTCCTACTCACAAAACCATTAAGTTAAAAGAGAAAATGAGAGTAATCTGTTAACAAAGGCAACCGGCAAGATAAAAGTTGGAACAGACTAAACAGTTCTGAATGAGACCTAATTTAGATAAAAGGTAAATGCAATACAGAATCCAGACACACAGAGATCTTTTTTACCTGGCTTAGCTGGTGAAATGTTAGTGTAATATGGCATTGTTGAAAAGATAAGCAGGGCCATGGCCTGAAGAGGGACCTTTAACAGTGAGAACTTTGCTCGAAAAGTTTTCTACTCTATACGTATTTATTAGCTGCCATTTACTTCATTTATTAACAAGACCTTCTCCTGCATTATTGTCTGATGTTATCAGAGTCTTGCCAGTTTATTCTGCGTAGTTTGTATTTCAAACTACACTTTGAGCAAAATAAATCTCAATATTTTTTTTTCCTCTGAAAAAGAGCTACACCCAAGTTCCCAGCTAACTCTTGTTGCCAGGTACAAAGAGGTATAGAAAATAAATGCAGTGGACATTTCCAGATGGTGAATCAGTTTTTTAGTGATAGCCATCAGTGAAATCTCCATAGTACTTCAAAGACTATATGGGAAATCATAAGGCTTTTTTGTCAGGGAGAGTAGATGCTAGATCTCATTATTCCTGGTATGCCACTGTAGAAGTATTAAGGACGCACTTTGAGTCTGACCTAAAAAGAGACAGAAGATCTCTTCTTACAAGGACAAATTTTTATTCAGTTTATGCAGTAGGATATCAAGTGACCTGGGTAAACTACTATGTCTGCACCCAAAACCCATATATTTTTAATTATATGCTTTTGTTGAGAAATTGCTTGGAACAGGCAGGTGTATCTCCCATGCAGCATATATAATGGCTTTGAAAACAAAAAATCTGCAGAAAGATGAAGCCCAAACTGTGAATTTTCTGCTTAGCCATTTAAAGCAAAAAAAAAAAAAAATAGGTGAGACGTTTATTACATCTACTATAAATAGACCATGTGTTAGGTTAATAGTTGGACTTCATGATCTTGGAGGTCTTTTCCAACCTGAGTGATTCTATGATTCTATAAATTACTACAAAGGTAAAAGAAACCAAGATAGATATTAGCCATATAAAAACATGTCATCACTGAGACAAATGGCCCTGGGGCAGACGTGTTCTGCAGTGGACCAGGGGATCATGGTGTGCAGGGGTTTCCCTACATCAAGGACCCTCGAGGGAGCTGAGGGAGACCCCAGAACCTCATGAGGGCAGCTGGTGAGGCTTGGGCAGAGCCAGGAGCGGCCCCGATCTGTCGTACAAAGGAAGCCATTGGGGAGCACAAGTGGCCAGGAGCACAGCAACCAGGGCAGAAAGTGGATCATTTTGTATTCTGGCAGCAGTGGCAGAAGGACCTTCTACTGCAACAGAAATGGTGTCCACCCTCCAGGCCTGCTGGTCTGAGGCTGAAACCCAGTCAGGGTGGCCACAACCTCCCCAGGCAGATGCCTACACTAAAACAGACTTCCTAAGGATCAAAAGAGCTGCCCAGACCCTCAATTCCAGAGAACTCCAGTCTTTGGAAGTTCCCATAGGTCCTGAAGGCAGAGGTGGGTGTCGTGGGTATAAGTGTGTCCAGCGGGATGAACTTTTCTATCAGGTGGCTCTGTTGCGAATGGAGCTCATCAGTCGATATAGCATCCAGGAATCTGAGCGAGAGATTGGCAAATGGTATTATACGCTGGCATGGGCTGAGCAACAGCCCCACCTTAAGTCCTGGCAAGGGGAAGGGTAAACAACCTTGCAGCCCTGAACATTTGAAAGACTCACAGGACAAGGGAGAGTGGACCCTTGTCTCTGACTGGAGCAGGAGGAGGAATCTTCCGCTTGCCCCTGACATGCCCCTGCACAACAGATATGATGTTGTAGGGCAAGAGCAAGGAGACTCCAAGAGTAATAGAAAAGATGTCAGCAAGGCCAACCATATAAAGTTGGCTCAGTCTCCCACCTGCATCTGAACCAGTGCAGCAAAAAAGGTACAAAGGGTGTTAGTAATTGGAGACTCCTCTCTGAGAGGCACTAAGGCACCCATTTGCCATCCAGATAATCTCTCCAGAGAGGTTTGCTGCCTGCCTGAGGCCCATATTCATGATATTATGAAGAGGTTACCAAGCCTGGTGGGTCCCAGAGATTACCACCCACTTTCTACTTTTTCATGTAGGATCAAACGAGGCTGCAACAAGGAGACTACAAAATATCAAAAGGGATTTTATGTCCCTTGGAAAGATGTTAAAGGGATCAGGAGTGCAAGTAGGGTTCTCCTTTGTCCTCCCAGTTGGTGACTGGGACCCACGAAGAAGGAGACAAACAGACCAAGTGAATGATTGGCTGCAAGGCTGATGCCATGCTCAAGGTTTTGGGTTCTGCAATCTTGGACACACTTTTGAGAAACTGGGCATGCTGACACCAGATGGGCACACCTGACCAGGTGGGGCAAGACTGTTCTGGGCAGTAAGCTGGATGGGCTTATCAGCAGGGCTTTAAACTAGGTATGGTGGGCGGAGAGGATGTACCTCTGAGTGAAGGAAGCAAACCTGAGAATATGGTCACTCTAAGAAACAACAGGGAAATATTTGTGAACTGTCCCAAAGCAATCAGGAAGGGTTCTTCTGGAAAAGCAATGTGACAAATAGCCCAGCTGAAGTGCCTCTACACCAACACACGCAGCATAGGAAACAAGCAGGAGGAGTTGGAAACCATGGTGCAATTAGACATATATGACCTGATTGCTATCACAGAAATGTGGTGGGACAGATCACACAACTGGAACATTGTAATAGAGGGCTACAAGCTCTTCAGAAGAGATAGGCAGGGGAGGGGGTGTTGCCCTCTATGTTAGGGAAGGGATTGTTTGTAAAGAGATGCCTCTGAGAAACAGCCACGGACAGGTTGAGAGCTTGTGGGTGAAAGTTAAGGACCACGCCAATAAAGGATACCTTGTGGTCAGGGTCTACTACAGGCCACCTGACCAAGGGAAAATAATTGGAATAATCAAGACTGTTTTATAATCCTAAGGATTCCATCACACTTTTCAGCTTACTTTTTTTTTTTTATTATTTGACTTTGGCTTTTATTTCTATGTCTCTCTCTTTTTTTTTTTTTGTTTGTTTGTTTGTTAAATTAATGGTCATTCTTTAAAATGTTGGCCTGTTTGTAGAGATGAGTTATACAGGATTATTATCTGAAAACTATAATTAACATTTGGCACAGCCACAGAAGTCATCTTCTGTTCTACCTATTTTTTGTTGTTGTTGTTGTTGTTGTTGTTTTTGTTTTCCTGGAATTTTACTAGTGACAAGAATCAGTGACTTCATTGGCATTGCTGCTACAAACTTGCTTGAAGAGAACAGAAGTTAGACAAATGAATATTAAATTGGTTAGCTTACCCTTATTTATTTCCATACGACCTGATTAAGTACAATAATTGTGTCCTCTGAGCTTTAGGTGGCAAAACTATTGTGTTTTTCTATGAGGTGCAAAAAGACATTTTTCTGCTGCTTTTGGTTTCCCTGGTTACTCAAGAAAGTTACCTCTTGTTTTTTTTTTTTTTTTATTTATGGTACATGGCATCACATTACACAAACATGGGCTATTATTGATGCACCACAGCCTTATGCCTTAGAGAACAATAAGCAGAATGAAAAGAACCCTTTTGAAGTAGCAGCAGCTTAAAATTCTTCCTGAGGTCACCTATCTGAAGAACAGCTCTCCATTTACAGCAAAGCAAGACTCGTCATAAGATCATTTTAATGCCGTGGATAAGCATATTGTAAGCGTTATGTAAATATTAATTGGTGGATCCTACACAAACAAGTACAGCACTGACCCTTCATTTGATAACATTGAATAATCTGGCATGTCAACACCAGTTACAGAGACTTCTAGAAATTTCACAGAATCATAGAATGGCTTGGGTTGGAAGGGACCTTAAGGATCACCTAGTTCCAACCCCCCTGCCATAGGCAGGGATGTCATCCACTAGATCAGGTTTGCCAGGGCACCATCCAGCCTGGCCTTGAACACCTCCAGGGATGGGACATCCACAGCTTCTCTGGGCAACCTGTTACAGTGCGTCACCACCCTCTGAGTAAAGAACTTCTTCCTAACATCCAATCTAAATCTCCCCTCTTCGATTTAGAACTGTTCCTCCTTGTCATAGAAATGTATGATCTCAAATTTGCATGCACTGGGTTTAGTACCTGTTTTCCCCCTTATATATCACAGCAATATTGTGAACTTCCAAGAGTTTTCACAATGGGGACGAAAAGAAGAACTAGTAGCAGGCATCCACATCTGCAATTCCCAATAGTTGCATATAAATGGGCTAGGGGAAGAGTATTTAACTACCAAGCAGCATACCATGTTTCAGAGGTGAGAGCAAGCATTCATCTTATGTACTAGGAACAATCATGCAATAGTCAGCAGCAGTCTGCCTATCTCCAGCTGTAGACTTAAAAGGAAGCATTTAAGAAGCATTTTCCCTTGGGAGGAGGTTCTGAAGGGCAAAGGAGTCCAGGAAGGCTGGGCACTCCTCAAGAAGGAAACCTTAGTGGCTCAGGAGCGGTCTGTTCCCACGTGCCCAAAGACGAGCCGACGCGGAACTAGACCGGCCTGGCTGAGCAGAGAGATGTGGCTTGAGCTTAGGAGAAAAAGGAGGGTTTATAATCTTTGGAAAAGAGGGCGGGCTACTCAGGAGGACTATAAGGATGTTACGAGGCTGTGCAGGGACAAAATTAGAAGGGCCAAAGCTCATCTGGAGCTCAATCTGGCTACTGCCGTTAAAGATAACAAAAAACGTTTTTATAAATGCATCAACACAAAAAGGAGGACTAAGGAGAATCTCCATCCTTTACTGGATGCGGGGGGAAACTTAGTTACAAAAGATGAGGAAAAGGCTGAGGTGCTCAATGCTTTCTTTGCCTCAGTCTTTAGCGGCAAGACCGGTTGTTCTCTGGATACCTGGTACCCTGAGCTCGTGGAAGGGGATGGGGAGCAGGATGTGGCCCTCGCTATCCATGAGGAAATAGTTGGCGACCTGCTACGACAGTTGGATGTACGCAAGTCGATGGGGCCGGATGGGATCCACCCGAGGGTACTGAGCGAACTGGCGGAGGAGCTGGCCAAGCCGCTTTCCATTATTTATCGGCAGTCCTGGCTATCAGGGGAGGTTCCAGTCGACTGGTGGCTAGCAAACGTGACGCCCATCTACAAGAAGGGCCGGAGGGTAGACCCGGGGAACTATAGGCCTGTTAGTTTGACCTCAGTGCCAGGGAAGATCATGGAGCAGATTATCTTGAGTGTCATCACGCGGCTCTTGCAGGGCAACCAGGCGATCAGGCCCAGTCAGCATGGGTTTATGAAAGGTAGGTCCTGCTTGACGAACCTGATCTCCTTCTATGACCAAATGACGTGCTTGGTGGATGAGGGGAAGGCTGTGGATGTGGTCTACCTTGACTTCAGTAGGGCTTTTGACACCGTTTCCCACAACATTCTCCTCAAGAAACTGGCTGCTCGTGGCTTGGACTGGCGTACGCTTTGTTGGGTTAAAAACTGGCTGGATGGCCAGGCCCAAAGAGTTGTGGTGAATGGAGCCAAATCCAGTTGGAGGCCGGTTACTAGTGGAGTCCCCCAGGGCTCAGTGCTGGGGCCGGTCCTCTTTAATATCTTTATCGATGACCTGGATGAGGAGATCGAGTGCACCCTCAGTAAGTTTGCAGATGACACCAAGTTAGGTGCGTGTGTCGATCTGCTCGAGGGAAGGAAGGCTCTGCAGGAGGATCTGGATAGGCTGGACCGATGGGCTGAGGTCAACTGTATGAAGTTCAACAAGGCCAAGTGCCGGGTCCTGCATCTGGGGCGTAACAACCCCAAGCAGCGCTACAGGCTGGGAGATGAGTGGCTGGAAAGCTGCCTGGCGGAGAAGGACCTGGGAGTACTGGTTGATAGTCGGCTGAATATGAGCCAGCAGTGTGCTCAGGTGGCCAAGAAGGCCAACAGCATCCCGGCTTGCATAAGAAGCAGTGTGGCCAGCAGATCTAAGGAGGTGATTGTCCCCCTGTACTCGGCTCTGGTGAGGCCGCACCTTGAGTACTGTGTGCAGTTTTGGGCCCCTCGCTACAAGAAGGACATGGAGGTGCTCGAGAGAGTCCAGAGAAGGGCAACGAAGCTGGTGAGGGGTCTGGAGAACAAGTCTTACGAGGAGCGGCTGAGGGAGCTGGGGTTGTTTAGCCTCGAGAAGAGGAGGCTCAGGGGAGACCTCATCGCTCTCTACAGGTACCTTAAAGGAGGCTGTAGCGAGGTGGGGGTTGGTCTATTCTCCCACGTGCCTGGTGACAGGACGAGGGGGAATGGGCTAAAGTTGTGCCAGGGGAGGTTTAGGTTGGATGTTAGGAAGAACTTCTTTACTGAAAGGGTTGTTAGGCATTGGAATGGGCTGCCCAGGGAAGTGGTTGAGTCACCATCCCTGGAGGTCTTTAAAAGACGTTTAGATGTAGCCCTTAGTGATATGGTTTAGTGGAGGACTTGTTAATGTTAGGTCAGAGGTTGGACTAGATGATCTTGGAGGTCTCTTCCAACCTAGACGATTCTGTGATTCTGTGATTCTGAAGGATGCTTAGTTTTCTGTACACTAGCATAATGCATATGTCTGTATAAATATGAACATATACATTCACACATACAAAAGTCCATTGGACTGTGAAGACTGCCCAAGCAACCATCTCAGAGAAATCAACTTCCCATTTTCAAAGTGGTGTAGGAAAGTGTGTAGGAAAAAATGTATTGTAGCTGTATGATCTTGTATGTAAAACTTGATGGTTGACATACCAAACATGAGTACCAGGAATACTGTATGGGAAGGGCAAATAGCAAGGGCCTGTTAGGCTGACCATACAAAAAGAGCTATCAAAGGTGGGACACATCACAAAGGACTTCTGCACCTATGATGGGGTGGCAGCACTTCAGTGATTCTGGACTGAAGGTCTGAGATCTGAAAGACTACTAGTAGGTTCAGCAACCCCATAACAACAGCAGTAAGAATGTCTGTAATGATAAAAATATTAAGTACCTTTGACATCTGTTAGTAAAATAAATAGTATTAGGTTATGACAATCTGTAGAGAGCAATATTTTTTAATCTAACACAGCTGAATCAGCCAATAAACTCATTCAACTTTGTTTTGTTTCAACTGTGGTAATGATTAAAATAGACAAAAATATAATTAATACTGTGTATTAGACGTCCTTTCAAGCCACAAATTCACATTCCTATTTCTAACATTTCCAAAGTGGCAGAATTGGGATTGCTTGGATTTAGGTGCCTGCCTTTACATGGGCAAGTTTTAGAAATGATATAAGACTCACCCAAGGTCACACAAGTCATTTTTGGCAGAGGTGGGATGAGACTCAGGATGATTTGACATCTAATAGTGCCTTACTTCAGGAACTATTTTTTTTTTTTTTTTTAACGGGGGTCACAAAGGTAAAAAGAAAAAAAAAAGCCTGCTTTTTTTTTTCAGGTGTAAATATGAGGAGCTACCCTCTCTTCTTTCAGGAAAGATGAAGATTCCTGCTCAAATAAATAAATAAATAAAAATTTAAAAACTACCAAAATATCAAAAGATGAATGGGTTCTTAAGAAGTCGAAAAGGACTTAAAGGACTTTCTCAAACAGATTTCACATTTGAACAAGATTAATTAGTTAGCAATTTTATATTGATCCTAGTTCATTCTTCTAACCTGTTCTCCTGAGCAAACAGCTTCACCAGATTGCCACATTACTACATATCTGTATACGTATCAGTTCTGAATAACATGTTTGGATCAAAAACAGAGATACTAATTTTCTTTCCTTGAGCATTTAACATACTTAAATAAAAAACATCCTTTTACTATACTGTTTAACTAACTTTACTGTTATTATGTTATTATTCTGAAGGCTACTAATACATGCATGACCTCAAAAGATTATTTAATTAGAAAATGCTCCTAGCTAGAGATGTCAAGCCTTAGTTTCAAATAAATAAAGAATGTCTAGTGAACCCAAAGAGGAAAATCTCTTAATCCATAACTATAATCATATTAGATGCTTTATGTAACAAAATATGTACTTAAACCAAATTGCTGTCCAATTAAAGACATACCAAATAATTTACTTGAAGTGAACCTATAAGTCTGACTGCCATGTTTTAGCCCCAGGAGTCCTTACTACTAAGAAAAGCAGCACATGCATGCAGGCTCAAAAAATGGTTTCACATCTTCCAGAAAATCCCAAAATGAACTGATAAAAAATTAAAAGTGTGAGGCACTGGGAATTCATGAAATACCCGACACGGGTGATTTAATGAACTGCCATAGACAACTTAAGGGGTCCTAAATTTTCTGAGTAGCTTGGTCTTTTCAACCTTACTGTAGTTTATTTGCTGGTAAAAGATGCTACTATCTGGCTGTAGATAGAACAGGCAACTTTAGGTAGAGAATCAGTGGCTTAGCTAAAAAGAGCATGCAGCCAAATAGGAGCTCAAGTTTAAGGGCAGAAACGTTATACAGGCAATGTCTTCTATCTCGTAAAACTTGATATATTTGGATAGAATAAGACAATTTCTTCCCAGTATCACACAAGAGGGCCTGACACCTAGATGTGAGGACAGGTTGTGGTAGGTGCCTTTGAAAAAACACTGCTATTAATAATATAGTATAACAAATAGTTTCACAAAGAAAGGCGTACAGTTACATGGAAAGAGAGAACAGCTGAATAGTATTAAATCAACAAGCCAGCCTTGTGACTCCACCAGTCCTAACATCTGTGAACTCATGTATCCTGGAGAAGACCTAGAGCGTTCTTCCCCTGCTTTGTCTAGATTTGGGGCCTTGCCACCATCCCCAGACATACTCCTTTCACTCCCACACCCTCCACATAAGGCTAGTGTGGCAGAAATGTGTTTGACTGACAGGCAGGACAAGGATCATGTTCCTTTTCATCTTCAAATTGCTCCATGACCTCCAAGGGCTTATTTAGACTTGTGCTTGTCCATTCTTAGTTCCAAGAGGAGCTGCTCTGGCCCTTAATGGGCCTTAAACTCTGCATTTTATATAAAAATAATAGTTTACCCCCTGTTCTACAGTTAGCAAAGAAACTACTGGCAAACTTATGACAAATATCTGCTTAAGAAGAAAAAAGAGCAATCAAACCCAATATTTTCCTCTCTAAGGAGCAAACAGGCATTTCAGTAGTACAGCAAAATAGCAGTAACATTTTAAGTATCTCTCTGACTTGAACAAGGCTTCAGATATACTGTCTCTGACAAGTTAATTGAGATTAATTCATGTGCATATCTTAATTTGCTTCAGGTCTGACTGACTTCACATTAAAGTCACGTGCAAGTGAATATAATTGACTGTGTCCACAGTTATGCAGCTTTCAACTATGTCATTGCTGGGGGCTCAAATCCATGGGCCTTGGGGATACACGGACCTAAGACTCCCTCAGAACTTTCTCCTGGGAAATTTTGGGAAAATCTTCCTGTCTCTTCAACTCCAGAGGGGAAAGGAGAAGATGATTTAAACCTGTGTTCTTGCAAAAGAGCTGGCTAACTAGATGAAGTGATGGAATTGCTTGGCTCCTACCTTTTACCTCAGGCTACTCAAGAATCTCCACAAATAAAACAGCAACATTCACAAGCATGGACATTGACCAGGTTAAAGAAAAATCTGGACAAAAGTCTTCTCACTGTATACTGAGGAATAATTAACTTGTCATGGTCACTAAGCAACACAAGCACTGGTATACTTGGAATGTTTCTTTAAACATGATATAATGCGTTTTCAATTGGTGCTGTTTGCTAAAATTCAAGGCAGATACATGAATAGAATATGTCAACTCAACAAGGGGTTAAGAAAACTTAGTACACAGCTGTTTCTCAAAATTCCTGAAGGTCCTGAAGGCCTCTTCTGCGTCACTAGCGTTTGGTTGCACATGAAGCTCCATGGATTACAGTCAGCATGTTATAAAGTCTTACTGATGCCTATACATAAAAAACTATCACGAATTAAAAGGACTATTGCATGGATAACAAAAAAATACTCATTGAGAGTAGTTATTAATTTTAATGTTTCCTCACTAGATAAAGTAATTCATAGGTTTATTTCTTAAAAATCATCTAAAAGTCATTACTAACAGAGGAAAAATACAACTAATTAATAGATTTTTCAAATACACGAAATGAATTTAAATACCCATCTCTCCATAAATTTTCATCATTGAAATCTCTCACTAGTGGAGTTCACATTACTATATTATGTTGGTTCCTGCAGACATTATCTCACTTAAGCTGTCAAACAGAATAATTTCAGGGTTTACTTTCTTAAGTATACATTGGGAAAAGGTGTTTTTTTGTTGTTGTTTTTTTGTTTTTCTGTTCTTATTTCTTTAAATATTTAGCATTTCTTTTACTGTAATTCAAAAACATAACAACTGGAAAAAAGTCCAAAGTCCAGAAGTCATCAGTGAGACACTGTCACCCCCCAGTTTTGCTAGATTCGTCTGTGTTTACTACAGTGAGATACTGTCTAGTCATGAAACTGCAGATACTGATTAAATCAGCTTAGAAAATGACTCAGTAAAAGCCTGGACTTTCATTTAAGTAGGAGGCAGCTGCAATGGGTCAAGATGTCATTGACCTTTGTTATTTAACATTGTTCTGTGGAAATCACTGCTTTCCACAATGTCTGTGGAATGGCATGCATGAGCATTTCTCAGATGCTTCAGTGCAGCGTCTAATAGCTTAACTTGCCCTACAAAATACACACAAAGAGACATACTTTCCCTCAATGTCTAGGGGGAGTATACGCATTCCAGTCATCATACGTTGAGGGGGAGATCTTCCACCAAAGGGGCAGCAACATCTTAAAGCACTGCAACTCCCTCTGAAATGCAATTTAAAGGTGTGACGTTAAAATAAATCATTGCTAACTTCAGATAAAATAAAACAAATTGCCATTAAACCGGGACACTGTGAGATTAACATTCATTTAATCATATTGGTCTTGAGGTTGTTTCACCAGTTCATTTTAAATCAGCGTCACACAGACAAGGTCCAACATCCTGTAAATTTACACAAAAAAGAGAAATGCATGTTTATCATAAAGAACATATTGTTGAGCTTCATCTGCACATAATAGTGTACCAAATGAACTGAAAGTGTATTTTTAGATTAGTTTTGTTAACTGTGGTATTGCATCTATAAATCTATGAACTGCATCTCATTTATTCTAATGCCTTTTTTTTCCTTCCCTCCCCCCCCCGACCTTTGGCAATAAAAACCAGTCCTGAACCAGGAAACAAGCATAATTGAAGTCAGTGGAATACCTCATATGCTTACAGCATTTCAGCACCTTCAAGGGCTGAATAAAAGTGCAAAGTGACATAGACCAGAGCCCCTCTGTACTACACACTGTGCACATGGTTCTAGCCTGGTGAAACTTAAAGTCAAGAAACAAAAGATGGCCACAGATGAAGTGGGGAGCACCAGGAAAAAGGACCAGTGCAGGTGAGAAACCGTTCCCTATGCTCAATTCAACTAATAACTAGTGAAAAATGGGATGGAGAAAGGGAGAAAAATGAAAAAAATAAGTAAATAAAAAATGGGAGGAGTGGCTGATATGCTAGAAGGTCATGCTGCCATCCAGAGGAACAAGCTTGAGAAATGGGCTGACAAGAACCTCATGAAACTCAACATAGAGAAGGGAAAAACGCTGCTGCTGGGGAGGAACAACCCTACGCACCAGTGCTGTGGGCCACACAGCTAGAAAGCAGCCTAAGCAGAAAGAGACATGGAAGCCCTGGTGCACTCCAAGTAGAACATGAGCCAGCAATGTGCCTTTGCCACAAAGAAGGCTAATGGTATCCTGGGATGCATTAGACAAAGTATTTCCTGCAGGTTAAGAGAGGTGATCCTTCCCCTATACTCAGCATTGTTGTGGCTACACCTGGAGTATAGTGTTCAGTTCTGGGTTCCTCTGTACAAGAGAGACATGAAGCTGCTGGAGAGAGTCCAGTGAAGGTCCATAAAGATGATGAAATGACTGGAGCATCTCTCCTAAGAGAAAAGGTTGAGAGAGCTGGGACTGTTCTTCCTGGAGAAGTGGAGGCTCAGAGGGATATTATTAACGTGTATAAATACCTGAAGGGAGGGTGCAAAGAGGATGGAACCAGGCCCTTTTCAGTGGTGCCCAGTGACAGGACAAGGGACAATGGGCACAGACTGGAACACAAGAGGTTCTATCTCAACATCAGGAACCATTTCTTTACTGTGCAGCTGACCGCGCACTGGCAGAGGTTCTCCAGAGAGGTTGTGGAGTCTCCCTCCTTGGAAATATTCAAAAGCTGCCTGGATCTGGTCCTGGGAGATCTGTTCTAGGTGGCCCTACTTAAGCAATGGGTTTGGAACAGATGACCTCCAGAGGTCACTTCCAAACTCAACATGCTTTGTCATATTTCACAGAAGAGTTATGTGCCTACTTCTACATGTAAAAGACAGGCCAGTGAAAGCACATGTTCATCTGTGCTCAAAGTCACATAGCTCAAAAATCTGTAACTAAGCTTGAACGCCTTTATTTCGAGCTCAGAAGAGGCCAATTGCAAAAGGAGTGAAGGAAATGTCCTTTGCAAGGCAGCAGCCGTGACTCAGTTGTCTTTGAACCCTATAGCAAAAGAAACCATTTTCTATAGCATAAAATTTGTAGATAAGCCATTTGCACCTGGAAATCACTATCTAACCATACTGCTGCAGAACAGTAGAGTAAAAATACCATTTTTTATTAGTAGGAACACTTTATGGTCATCCAATAGCAAGCATGCCGTCAGCCAGAGATACTTATGTTGTCGCACTATCATGTTGAAGTTAATGGCTGCGCACGTCCAACCTTTGAAATTAAAACAAACAAACAAACAACATAAGGACAACACAGATTGCTGCAAGACAGAGATTGAACAGATTATGCTAAACTGTGGGATCAAGCAGCACAGCAGGATATTTACATCTCTGAGCAGACCAAAGAAGGAGACATAACTTTCATGAGCATTTCTGTACAATCTATTTTTTCCCACCGCCTCCTATGTACTGTAACAATGCATTTGGTAAAGTACGTGTTCATCTCATACCTCCTGATCAAATTTTGTTTACCATCTTCTTTCCCAGACTTTGTATTAGCGATGACCTCCATAAAGATGCATTCAGTCACCATTAAAAGCTAACCGGGGGTGGTAACGGGTGTACCAGGGAAAGGAAAAGCTGTGTTAGCAGCCATGCCCTCCAGTTCAACAACACATCACAAACCTTTACCTTTCAAGGAGCTTGTTGCTATATCTCAACCTTAGGAAGGAAATGAATCAAAAGTGGGATGACCCAACTTCAATTAGTCACACCCAGGTCAGCCGCATCTCTGCTTCTAAATCATGTCTGAATGAGAGGCAGCTAAGGGGAGGAAAAAAAAAAAGTGTAGCTTGAATCTGTGTGAAAAAGAGGTAGAGTCTGCCCTCTATAGCTCACTCAGAGCTGTTTGCCTCAGTGTTAAATTCAAGTGCTTGCAGTGACTAAGTCATGAAATGGCAGAGACCGATTTCAGCAAGCAGCAACTTGCTGGACTGTCATGGACCTTATTAGTAGGTTTAAACTGGATGGCTGAGCCCCTTCCATAAACATCTTTGCTTTCTGCAGTTCCTCTTCTGCATATTAATCCCATTTCTGTTCAGGCTGCTGAATCAGGTCAGCAGGTGAAACATCTTTGACTGAGTTCATATCTAGAAACATCAACATAAAGTAAAAGCTACTATCTTGAATCATTAGATGTCTTAAGTCAGGTAAGAACAGTTTCATAATTTCAAAATAAAATTAATAATAACCTACTGTGGAGGCTTACAATGGTACCTTGTAATATAAGAAGACTTTTTGGAAGATTTTTTAAAGAATTAAAAGTTATTGGAGATATCTGAGGTTTTGAAATTTTCAGAACAGAACACTCCTTTCTTCCTGTTATGATTAAGCACACCAGCACAGAACTAGTAGGGGAGATATTGCTAAAGATATAATAAATTATTTTTAACCAAAGTAAACAAATAGCTGATTCTTAAGGTCTCAAGAACTTAAAAAGATTTTCTCATTCATCTATTTACAAGAGTAATGCCCATAAAGTGAATTAACTTGCATTAATGAGAAGTAATTCACATTCTAAACAGGGCTAAAATTATGGGTACTACATTCATCCTTTTTAATGGCCAACTTTCTTGCCTGACTGATTATATGGGGCAGTCATTTTCAGCTGACTTAAAAGGGCATGATGTTTCAAAAGGTGAGTGTATGTCCAGCAATCAAGAACAGGCAGGAAGATTTTGATATCTTGGGCTGATTAATCTTTGAAACATTTCATTTAACACACCAGATTATTACATTCTGATCATATTAGGAATACATAAACATTTAAACTAACATTTTAGTCTTTGGTGCTCTTGTTGTAAAAACATTGAGAAAACAAGTCACATTTGCTGAAATCTTAACCTACTATCAAAGTCATTTTCCTGGTACCACCTATCAGATTGTGTTTTCACATGCATTTTAACTTTCTTTACCTTGTATGAGCTTTATATTACTAGGAATCTAAGATAGCACTTTGTTTCTTGGTTAGCTGTTGATAGGAGTGAATCTATGTTGCTATACTGCCTAAACATACAAATAATTAATTTCTAATTTGTTACCTGGTAAAAGGGTGAAGTGACAGTCCCCAGAATGCATTTACATCTATTTTGTAATGTATTCAAAAGGTATATGAAAATGTATGGAGACCTAGACACAGAGATAAGGAACACTGACCATTGAAAGTACCATCAGTCACGCTCCTGTACACATCAAGATCCTCTACTGTAAGAGTGTGGGCGAGGGAAAATGACTGCACATTAGTGTCAAGTGGTACCCTCTAGCTATTACCAAGAAGTGGGGGCTGAGGCAGCTTCCGTAAGTTCACCTCCTGTTTATCCCACTCCTTGTGTATTTTTGGAGTCTACATTGCTCGTGGTTGTAAGAGGGAATGTTGAAAAGGAACTGCCAGATTTAGGGAGGTTCTCCCGACTGACAAGGGTCATGCTGGCCAGTTATGAGGATGAGCAGATTAAGCTATGGGTGAGGGGAGAGCTGTAGTTGTCTGAACCTCCTGATTCATTAAGAAGACCTTGAGGGGAGGTGCTGCATGTCAGCATAAGTCAGAATCACAACCTTAAAGGTCAAGGTGAAGACAGAAGATGGTGCTCTTTATCAGGCAGTTGCAGCATCAAGAAAGGGTGATACCCGCTTTCTGAGACTGAGGAAAGAGCAGATGAAGCAATGACTCAGCCTGCCTGAGCACCCAAAATGATGCCACCAACATAAGGTGAGTCATGAATACATGAGAGCATGCCCTCTGAACCCATGTCTGAGAACCACATGCATCCAAAAACTATGCAAATCAAGGAATTAATCTTTCCTCAGATTTCAAGGAACTATGTGAATCTTTTTTATTTTCCTATAGGGTGGATTATCATCCATTACCATTTTCTCTGACACTTCTGAAATTCTAAGCATGTGTTTGAATTTGAACATAGGCATACAAGTTTATATGAAAAGAAATCTGTCACCATTTCTTAAACTTACAAGCTATGCAAGGCCTACTTTCAAAATTGCCAGGCATCTGACAGTGAAAAGATCCAGCAAAGGCCATGCTATACTTTATAGGAGGAAATGAAAACAGCTAGCTGGTACTGTATCAAAAAAGCAAGTAAATTGAGAGGGGCCACATCAACTGTATCATATTCAGCATATGGGGATCCAGCATTCTAAATGTGCTTCAAGTGCTCATGAGTAAACAAATTTGGGTTTGATGCTAAAAATTTTTAATTAATTGAAGCAATCATTTTGTTGTAAATATTCCTGGAAAAAAAAAAGTTTATCATTAAGTAGATAAATGTCTTATCTAGAGGTTAGTATGTTAGACCTGCATTACTTCCATTACTTGCTTATTGACTGTATTAGTTTGCTGTCTCAGCTAATGGACATATCTCTATTTCCCTTGTAGTCTATTGATTTTCAGACAATTGCAATTTTGACTGCTGCTTGCTCAAAATCATGATTAGTATATGTAAAATTTGTGGTACATTTGCCTGATTGTATAGATTTTTAATTAAACAAATAGAATATTCAGAGATTTATTATTTTTTTAAATCATTTTGAATTGTCTTAGACTTCTAGAAAAGGATCAGCAGAATGAGAGAGGCTGAGAACTCTGGGAGTTACTTTTTCATCTCACAAGAACAATCCCAACTACCTACAGAGCTGTATTGCACCAGCATCAGCCAACAGCATTCTCAATCCTTGTTACATGTTGAGTTGAAAGCAGCTTTTCTGAAAAATTCCAGGGAAATCCAATACAAATCCTGCTTATTTTGCCAGAACAGAGTATAGAATAAATTTTGAGGACTTGTTTCATACTCATAAGAAGCTGACGGGAAGAGAAGGGGGAAAAGTCCATAAAGTTCACAGATTATTTGTAAGGAAAGGTTTCTTTGTTCAATGTATATGTGACTGTAACAGGGTCTGACACCATTGGCCACATTATTTTTTTTTCTTTTTCATTTAAATAATTCCAGATAACAGAGTTACAAACTAAAAACATTTTTTCCTCACAGATAAAGCTGTGCTGCCTTTATCAGTTCTGTGAGCAAAACCACATCAGCCAGTGCTGAACCAGAACTGAAAGTTAGTAAATACTCGTGAGGATCTGCAAGATCATAGGCAAAGAATGGTTGAGCATGTGGGCAGGCATGAAGAACTGATCGATCTGGTCTGACCAGTGAAGCAAGTCATGTCAGATTAAGAGACAGATAGATATTGGCAGGGACAGTCCCATCATTTGCTAGAAAATAACAAAATAAATTTGAAGAAAATCTTAATAATAATATAATAATAATAATAATAATAATCTAATATAATAATAATCTTAAAAATATTCAATCAATTTTAGTGAAGAGAGACAGGCACCTTCTGAAAACAATCAGAACACTTACGTTTTGATCTACAAAATATGCTGAAAAAAACAGATCTCATGGGATAGAGATCAGTTAAAGAAACTGTAAATCTCATATGCCAAATCATGTTCAGGAAAACAAAAACAGACCCCACAGTCATCAGACAAAGTACAGACTTCCTAGGCCATACCACTGACTCTTCAGTGCAACAGAACACTCACGCAGGAGAGTAAGGATGTCCCTTAGCACTGCATTTTTTTCTGTCCAGTGTTCCTTGCTACAGATCATCTAAAATTGATTGCTTTCAGTGTTGAAATGCTGAATTAAAATGATTTGCTTAGCTCCATCTACCTAAATAGTGCTGTGAAAAGGTAAGTTGCACTAAGTTAACATAGCTAAATTCTGATAAATTGGAAATTTTTTTTTCACTAGATGTGTGCAATTACTTAAAAAAAAATATGTTATTCTTCACCAAAAATGCAAAATGCTTTGGCTGAAAGCATTCATACTATTGACCACGTACAGGAATTGAGAGACCTAGCTGGAAATATTGGTTGCTTCTGATGCCTGCATCCTCACAGAGGAACTGAGATTCCTATCTGAACTATGGATTTCATGAAGCATCAGGAGGTTACCAGATACTGTGTGCATGCGCCTGCAACCCTTCCATCTACACAGTCAGACCCTGGGGCCTGAAGTCCTTCCTCCTCCCTCTTAAAGTAAAGAACAGGTGACAATAGATTCCCCTTCTCAAAAACTATGTTTATTGTTTAAATGTTGCAGCAAAGCTAGGACAAGATGCAACTGCTTGAATTAGAAAACAATATGTCTCCAAATAAATGTTTCTGGGATCAAATAGCTGCAGTAAATTGGGTTACAACAGGCTGGCAGCCAGTCACTAGTGGGGTTCTCTCAGAGCCCCATTTTAGGGCCGGTTCTCTTCAATCTTTTCGTAAATACTTGGATGGAGAACTAGAAAGTGTTTTGCGTATGTTTGCAGATGATACTAAATTGGGAGGAGCTGTTGACTCCCTCCAGGGTTGAGGCCTGGCTGAGAGATCTTGACAAATTAGTGGGCTGGACTGCATGAAGTTTAACAAAAGCAAATGCCAGATTCTGCATCTGGGATAGGACAATCCTGGCTACATGTACAGACTGGGGGACAAGAGTCTGGAGAGCAGCCCCACAAAAAGGGATCTGGAGGTTTTGGTTAACAGCAAGTTGAGTATGAATCAAGAGTGTGTGCTGGCAGCCAGGAGGGCCAACCGTATCCTGTGGTGTATCAAGCACGGCATTGCTAGCTGGTCGAGGGAAGTGACTGTCCTGTGCTGCTCTGCACTGATATGGTCTCACCTTGAATACTGTGTAAAGTTTTAGGTGCCTCAGTATAAGAAGGACGTAAAACTATTAGAGACTGTTCAAAGGAGGGCTACAAAGGTGGTGAAGGATCTAGAGGGGAAGACATAAAAGGAGCAGCTGAGGTCCCTTGGTATGTTCAGCCCATAGGAAAGGAGGCCGAGGGGAGGCCTCATGGCGGGCTGCAGCTTCCTCACCAGGGGAGCGGAGGGGCAGGCGCTGAGCTCTGCTGTCTGGGGACAGCGACAGCACTCAAGGGAACTGCATGGAGCTGCGACAGGGGAGGGTCAGGCTGGGTGTTAGGAAAAGTTTCTTCACTGAGAGGGTGTCCAGGCACTGAACAGGCTCCACAGGGTAGTGGTCATGGCCCTGAGCCTGCCAGAGTTTAAGCAGCATTTGGACAATACTCTCAGACATATGCTCTGATTTTGGGGTGTGGACCCAGGAGTTGGAATCAATGATCATTGTGAGTCCCTTCCAATTCAAGATATTGTAGGATTCTAAATTTATTTTTTCCCATCTCATCCAAAGCCTCACTTCAGATCTGTCCTTGCTTTGTGCAGGTCTGCTGTCATTTTTGCTCTCTTCTAGGACACTCTTCTGCTGCAGACCCTCTCCCTGCCTGCATCACCCCAGACCATTCTGTCAAACTGTCTATGCTCATCTGCTCTCAGAAAAGAGACTTTTCAGGGAATTAAAGCTGATATAAAATGCTGAAGCCATGGTGCAGCTTATACTCTGACTGCCAAACCTCTTTGAAAGAGAGTAATGTCATATATTTATACAGCAAAGTAACCACAAATTCAACTCCTCTGTGATCTATTGCAGGCACCCTGCCTATTATTCAAATTAGTTGTGTTCCCAGCTCACAACATTAAACTGTCATTTATAATATTATTAATTTTTCCCTTAAATAACTCTCTGCGAATATGTATATATCAGTCTGTAACCAAGTGCCGAGAAGAAAAATAAAAAATAAATACATGGAAAAAAGAAGTCTCACTCAAAAACCTACATTAGTAGGCTATTATTATTATTATTATTATTATTATTATTTTATTTTATTTTACCCATCTTCTGCAAAGGACTCAGTTTATCTTCCCTCTGGAAGTTGTAAAAAATGCAGCTCATTAGTTTCATGTGTCTTATTTTGGGAATCCCAGTACAGGGTGAGTTGTTGTTGTTTTGTTTTGTTTTTTATTTCCCAGATAAGACAGTGCTAGTTGCCACTTGGGAAAGATGTAAATTTAGAGTCTGGAACGGAAATAATTTGGAGGAAGATCTTCACTGGATATATTGAATGTTCTTTCAGGTTTAAAATACCACTAAATATCTTCTAACATCTAAATTAACCTTATGGTAAAAATACATGAAGCCAACTAATACAATTTTATCACATGCTCCCTATTTTTAGACCAGCCACAGTTGTTCTCTAAAGAACATCAGATATAAGAAACATGGATGTTTGTTATAATATGTCTGGAGTTCTCCGAAACATGAATGTTTGTTGTAGTATGTCTGGAGTTCTTCCTCTTTCCTAAACCTTCCCACCACCTGGGCTTCACAGACATTTGAAGAAAAACACATTCATGCCAAACACATTTTAAGTAAATACAAACCTGTTTTCTCACCTGTATCCTCTAGAACAAAATTGTGAATATGGCCTTGCTGATTTTTGTATCTTACCAGTTTTCAGCACAAAATAGGTATTATTAGTTAGTATTTTCTAAGTTTTTTCCAGTGCTCTCCACATGGCCTCTGGCACACAAAGCTTTAATTTTTGTCGACAGAAAAGGAGGTCACATGGGCCAAAATATGCTCCAGTTTCCTCTGAGCAACTCCCTGTTTCCATATTAAACACAAAAGACAATGTGCTGGAGATGGAGTTGTTGAAGTGTCACAAAGATTATATATCCTGAAGAAACTTAATTATTTCCAAGAAATAATCCATCAAGTAGCAACCTCTCAACTAAAGCAGAAGAAAAATTTTCTTAGGAATTCATGAAAACTTTTTATTATTATTATTATTATTATTGACTGGTCTGTAATATTTTGGGAAATAACTCTGAACCACATATTCTATGCAGACACAAGACAGCACTAAGATTGAAAAGTTTCCTGATTTTTTTATTTTTCATTTTTTCCAGAACTGAAGTAGTTCTGCAGGACATTTCAGAGAGTGTGCTTTTGCAAGCTTGCTAGCTTTGCAAATTCTTGTATGTTCTCTGAAATTCGTTGCAACTCACTATAAATTTTAATAACTAGGTTTGTGGTCACCTGATATCTAAGAACAGAATTGAAACATCCTAAATTGTACAACACATGCCACAAGCAGGGTTTGTTTAGTAGTAAACAGTATTATAAAATTGGGAAACTGTTTCTGAACATCTGAAAAAGCTGTTTGTCCAATTTTTAGGTGGGATTTCCAGTTCAGCTCATACTGAAATACATGCACTTTTCTGGGAGCTGCTGGTGAGATGTCAGTAGGTAAATGATGAGCCTTATTCCATTTCAGTTTGTGGACATAATCAACTAGGTGTATCCTATATAGAGATGAGAGACCAAGCCTGCAAAGCTGCTGGGACAGTGCACAGGGGCCTGAAACTCTGCTCTGATGAGGATGTAGCAGTGGATCTGGAAGACTATTCACATGCACTCTTATTCTTCTATGAGAGCATCAACTTTCAAGTTCCAAAAAATTTTTGTTCTAGATAATATCATCTATGCTCCCTTTTCCCACAAAAGGTAGAATCTGACAATCCACCCTTTCCCACCTGGGTTATTCTATGGCTCTAATCTTTGAGGGCTACAGAACAGTCAAATGGTGGCCACAAAATGTTTCCTCATACGGCCAGATATTACTGAACCTTTTCAGACTATCTCCTTGCCTGCCTCCAAAATTCCTTCGCATATTTAAAACTGAAAAACTCCCTTTCTAACACAACAGAGTTGCCACTCTGCCTGTCTTTTGTTGATCTGTGCGTTTTCAGTCACGGGTGAAGTGATAGAGCAATCTGTGTGAAAGCTCTACATACTCCAACAAAAAATATCTCAGAATAAACTGAGTTTATTTTGTGAAGTAGAAAACCCAAGCACGATTAACAAGAAAGAAACCAAGGTCTCTTTTAGGAATCCCCCAAATGAGTCTATTCTCAACAAAACATGACTTTTCATGACCTAAAATTTGGGCCAAATTTATTTCCTACCAAAAGAAGAAAAATGTTCCACATCAGAAACAGCTGAGTTTTGATACAGCAGCAAAATAAAACATTAAATCAAAGAATCCATGGTTCTACACTAAACATCACAGTAATTTTTACTGTAAACACTATCCCATCAACTGATGCAAATGTGCCCAACGTGGGTTTTAGCCTATTATAAGGTTTTTATTTTTTGTTCTTTAATACAATGAATAATAATAATAATAATTATAAATTTTAATTGGAAGATAAAATAAGAATGTGGATACAACCTGCAACACTGTAGTTGAGGACTCTGTACAGTCTGAAAAGAATGTCCAACAGCTGATGGCAAAGAGCTTTGCATTTATTCTGTAGCTTTTTCTTCCTCATATGAAGAAGTTCAAAATTATGTGTACTAAAGTTTCAGATTTTATGTTTCAGTTTCTCTTTACCTTGAATACAAGGGTCAAACTTCATTTTCCAATACTCTAACTTCCTTTTCCCTGCTCACTTCACATGATACCTTATTCTACAAGAATCTTGTACAAAACAACAAAACTGTCTTTCCACATAAGAAACGGAGAACACAAAATTATAGTGCTAGTGATATTTTGCAGTGTGCAAACTGACAAAGCATGTAAAGTGCAGTTAAATATCCCTTCTTTGTAAAAATTCTAGTCAACTCCAAGATGAGGATTCAGTCCTACAACTTCGCTTTCATAGTGCTGCTAGTTTCAAAAGTCACATGAAAAAGAGGAAAAAAAAAAAAAAAGGAAAAGGAAAAGGATGAAGTTTTCTAATGTAGAAAGTAAAAAAGGTGCATGTAATTTAGGAAATGGAGAACAGTATATCCAACTAAAACTTTAAGGTGGAAATTAAGCAGAGTATAATAACGAAAGCTGAAAATCAAAAACGTTTTTTGTTAGAAAATAAATGCACAGTATTGTAATTACAGCAGTTGATGAGAACCTTAATTAATCATTAAAATACATTGCAGGCAGCTTTAGCAAAACAGAAGCCCTTTCCTAATTTTACTAATTTTTACTAATTTACCTTTTACTAATCATCTCACATACTTTGTCATTCTGTATTTAAAAATCTCTCAAGTTTACTAGGGGCTTGGCTCATCATAAGAAAAAATTAGTTATTTTCATCTGATGGTAATTTATATAGATAACCTTAAAGAAACTGCTTCTCTTTTGAATGTACATAATTAATATGTAGTTAGTTATCTACTTTGTCAAAGAAAAGAAGCTGAAAAGTTTGCTAAAATTTTCTGTTTTGTTGCTATTTTAACATGTTGTAAAAATATGCTGACTTAATTCTTTATAAAAGAAAAGGGCTAAACAATGTATTTTAACATTCACATTTCATTTAGATATTTAAATGTTTAGCTTGTATATTTGATATATTATAGTTTCACAGCAAAACTCATACCAAAATCTAAATATGTACTTACAACAATCATACATCTCATTACATTTGACTGCATTTCAGTCTATTATCAAAATAAGTATTCTGATACTTTCATATGTATTTTTTTTCATTTGGTTTCCATGGAAAAGTTTTACAAATATGGTTTTCTCTACCTTCAGAATGAAAACAACAATTGTTGTTAAAATACAGTGGTTTTCTCAGGAAATTTTATTTGGTAAATAAAGGGGTAAATACACATATACACACAATCAACAGTTTCCCTCAATGCTTCTATATATCTCTTAAAGATAAAGTAAGATTCAGAAGAAATATGCAGTTCACCAAAGTTTAATGAGCAAAATCAGAAACAGAATCCAGGTGTTACAGATTCAAAGATCCCCAGTTGGAATGGCATATATTTATTTATAAGGTTCATAAACATCCATTTAAACCTGATGTCACTTAACTAGACACACTTTAAGCATTTCTTTAGCAAAGGAATGTAAGAGAAACTTCCTATCTTCAAGGCAAGACTGACCTGCTTTTTGCCCCTTAAGTTCTTGCTTAAGTGTTTCAAGAGTGGAATAAAAGTCTTTGTTGTCACTCAGAGCAATTTTCCTTCCCACATTATTTCAGACTAAGTATGTGCTCTTTACTTTCTCCCTAGACATTGAAAATTCCCTTATTTGAGCCATAATCAATTTTGCTGTTACTTCTTGTCCTTTATTAACTAGCTTGTACATTGGATGTCTATCATTACAGTCCAGAAATACTACAATCTAAAACACTTTGAATGCTTTGAGGGTGGTCTGTCTAAGGACTTACACATATGTGACCTGCTCTACAGTGGTGTTCTTTTTACTCCAGCATTGTTTCCTAATTTTTTCTCTACAGCACTTCTCATTTGTTTAGATAAATACATAACAGAATCTAGGCTTTATAGGAAACTTTCACTGTTCGTTTGACTAAATAAAACTCTCATCAATTTCCCACCCCAAGGGCTGTCTGCAGTACAGTGTTTCCCTCATACTCATTGCCAGTGGAAATCCATGCTCTGGAGCAGCACAGGAAGCTAGCAGGTGGATTTCAGTGAAAGTTGTCGAAAAGCCACTAATTCAGTTTTGATATATATCAGAGCTCACTTATGAGAAAAGTTCAAGATATCTGTATTATTTCTTGCCTGTCAGGCAGCTAAGAACAACATCTGAATTTAGTCACTGGAAAGCTATACAACCCTCGCATTTAAGCTCTTAGTAATAGTTTTCTTCCAGAGCAGTAGGAAGATAAAACTGCCTGTGTGATAATTCCCTCAGAGTTCATTTCAGTGATAAGACTGCAAGCCATTTTTATTCTTTAAACAGCTGCAGTTCAACAGATGAAAAGGGATGAAGCAGCAAAGCAACATCTGAAGGTAACCACAGAGTAGCCTTTCTTTTGTCAAGAGTCAAACAATGTGACCTTTCCTCTGTCAGTCCCTCCACACCCTGAGGACTTTACTGATAAAGCATAATTGTGACAGGCTTGCTAGTCACATTTCATCCTAGGAAAGAAGAGAGATGGAGCATTGAGCAATCAATTGGTGGTAGACCAAAATCGCTTGACTAGAGGAACCTGTGAAACATTACCCCACTCGCAAGAGGAACTGTCATGAAGGCTGTTCTGGTACAGACACCTTTTGTTACAGTTGGTATCATGTCATATATATAGCTGATAATCTATATTTGTCTCATCTTCTTTAGAGATACTACATTTCCTGATATCAACAATATAATCTTGCCTGTTTATTTTGAAGTAGGATATTTTTATATCCAAAAAGCTATCCAAAAGTTAAAACAAAGTAAAATAAAATGCCAGTTAAATATAGAGCCCTCTCTTCCATCAGAGAGAAAAGGGAAAAAACAACACCAAGTTTCAATTAAATAATTCATCAACAAACAAAACTAATAAATATATGCATAGTAAACAAAAATTAACTAGTTTAAGTGCATTTCTTGCATAAAAACAGTTTCAGCTTTTGACTAAAACTGTGGCATCATAATGGCCTTTAATTAGTAGCAGAAAATATGGCACTGCTACCACAGTGCACTCCACAACTGCATGACATCAAAGTAAGACTGAACTTTAATCCTGTATAGCTTTGAAATTTTCATATTCCCTCCATTGCCCTAGGGAACAAACAAACAAACAAACAAAAAAAACAACAAAAACACCACAATCTTGTTCTCCATACAGATCCAAATATAGATAATTAATCCTTATGGAAATCAGCATGGAGAAAAAATTAAACTCACATAATTCCCTTGATCACTGTGTCCTTCTTCCTGCCTTCTCTCAGTAAACTGTTCACATTGTATGCCAGTGACGCTATATTTGTAGTAGACAAAAATATTTGTGAATAACCCTAAAGCATCTAAAGAAGTACATGTGAATTGGATAAAATGAAACTCACATAAAAGGCAACTTTTTTTCAAGCCCTTATTCTCCATACTTTTTCATTCAAATAGCACCTAGTCATTTAAACTAATTATATAGTACACTTGCATTACAGTAATATCTAGAAACCCTAAAAGATATAAGAATTCCTTTGTTAAAGGAAAACAACAAGCAAACGAACAAAATATAACTGACATTTTTTTTTCTACAAAACAGTGTAAATGGACATGAGAGGATACTGATACACAAATTCCGCACAGAAAAATGATGATTCTCAGCATACAGCTCTCAGGGTCTATCTCCATTCAATCACAATCGAGATGATATACGGCTTTTTTGGTTCTGCATGCTGCAATTTGGAAATAAGGTGACTGAAAATATTTTTATTGCAGTAAGTAATTCTTCTTCTAAAAAATTTCTCTAGTCCATCTCACAACAGCCCTCAATATGGAATATGTAGAAGAATACAAAAAATTTTTTTGAGTCAAAATCCCCAAAGTAAGCTGCTAATTGCCTTCTGATGTCAATAGCAAGCATTTTTATACTCTTACATTCTTGAGTCTAAGCCAAACAACTACTGGGAAAAGCCAGATAACAACCATGAACTGAATAGTGACTGCTGGAGACCAAGATAAAGTCTGGTAGAAGTGATTTGCAGCCTGTACGTATTAAATGGGAAAAGCAGACATCAATAAGCTCCAAAGTAAGAAAACAATCCTCATAAGACTTATTAAAAGATGAAGAAATTAAAGGTCTACCAGAACAAATCAATCAGATAATGAAACTCTGGAACTAGATCAAAACTGAAAGAGGGAGGAGGAAAAAAAAAATGGAGGGGGGAAATGAGATCAAATAACAGCTGTGGGGAGCAAGCTGCCGAAAGTAGAACTGATTGAATCCTCGAGTCAGACCCAGAATAAGACAGCATCTGGCAGAGAGAGGGAGAAGTGCTCTGGGAAACCAGAACAATGGGAGTAGAGAGTTTGGGAAACTGTTTTGGTGATGCTGCATACTGCATACCAGAGTGTCCAGATGGGTTGACTGCACAGACTTATTCAGGCTCAAATATACACAACACGTTTTGACAGCAGAAAGGAATCCTTATCGGAGGAAGAAGACAAAAAAGTGAAACACGAAGAAGTCATAAGATGTGAACAAACAAGATAATACCAGCAAACAAGGACAGGGATACTGTTTAGTAGGATAAAATTCATGCCCCAAAGGATTAGAGTCTTACAATGATGCTATAAGAAATATAAAAACATAGCCTACTGTAGATACTGACTGACTTACCTCAGAGTATGACATTTGTTGTTACATAGTCTCCAATCTGTAATCTTTGAGCCTGATTCACTTTCTATTACTGTGGAAGTTCATGGGAATGCTTTCAGAATCTGTTTTCTGTCCTCTTATAGAAGTATCTTCCTGATGAAGGGAGGGATAGACACCACACCACATGTTCAACAACTATTTTTCAAAGAGAGATGCAGTCCCAGTTTCTTAAAAACACTCAGATACCTGTCCAGGTGCATCACAGAACCTCTCTCATAGGCCTAGCTTTCTAAATCCCAGAAGCTTTTTAGTGAAATTAAGGTGATGAATGATTAACTATTCATTAATCAACTATTAACAGGACTTTGGATGACAAACTACCTAAACTCCTTAAAGAAATAACCCAATAATTTACTGAAATGACAATAAGTTATGACTTTCTAACACTACTAGGATAGAGTGAACTTTCACACTTCTGTAAGAAGTTATCTGTGATTATTGAATGAGCTGGAATAATCCTGAGGCATGGTTTCCCAGGACAATGAAGTTAACACAGTCACAGCATTAACAGTTAGCACAATCTCTTCCATTTCCTTACAATTTACTACCCATTTCCACCCAAAATTAGCAGGTGGATGGAAGTCTCAAAGATAAAAGGTTATTGGAAGTTTCAGGAATATCAACGGTTTAGTAGGAGAAAGAGAGAGAAAAAAGCTGAATTGGTGCCCTAGTGAGTAAGGGAACAGAGAAACTTGAGCTTTGGTTTTGGTTTGTTTGATTGTTGTTTTTTTTTGTTGTTGTTGTTGTTTTGGTTTGGTTTGGTTTGTTTGTTTGTTTGTTGTGTGTGGTAATGGTGTTTTTTTTTGTTGTTGTCGTCGTTGTTTCACTGCTCCCATTTATTTTTTATCTGATGTGAAGCAGCTGGGGAAAGAAGAAAAAGTCTCTACCTCGAGTGTTAAAAGCTATGGTCTTCTGAAGAAAAAATTACCCTTAAAACAAATGAGTACCTGCCGAAACTAAAGCTGCAGAACATTGAGTGCAAAGCATTTTACTTTCAAAGCTGTCATATCAGTCCGTATCTGTCATGTCACAGGTTAAAATGCTTTGCAAGATTACTAGTTGTGCAATGGACACTGAAGGTACTGAATAATAATTATTAATACCTGTACATTACTTGTCAATTGTTATCAGCCTATACAAATATATAAGACCAACAACTAGCACCACAGACAGGAAAATAAATAAATAAATAAATAAAAACCTCATATAAAAATGTCTGTAACTAAGTGTGTGCACTACATGTTGCTAGTGTAAATGGGAACTCAGCATTTAGGTCTGTGAGTTCCCACAATTTTACTTCATTCATCATCATTTCAGTATCAGATTTTTACAATTTTATGTTATATTTGACACATTGCATCCTGAATATATGAGCTGGAGGATCCCACTTACACCTTAGTTCTATATATAGAATAGAAAATTCCATATGTCAGGGAACAAATATGTCCTAAATTCTTTATTTTGGTAGCAGTTCATGTCTCTCACTATGATTTTTGTGGCTTGAGACATATGTATATTTTTATTTTGGTTAAGAGTTGGAGACTAGACTTGTGTGCTCTTCTTCATCTGTTGATGTCTGATTGCAGGGTCTTAAGCCATATTTCCCTTAATTCCCCTTGGTGCCTCAGTTTGTCCATCCAAGGAAGTCTGAGTAGTACAAGGACATATACAAGAAGGGCATAACAGATGCATATGACTGGTGAGTGGAGAAGGTTTATTCATGAACTGGAAGAGTCCAGCATTAGGTAAAAAGTTGTGCAGCAGAAATCTTGCTCACAGAAGAGAGATAAAAAATATATGTGCACTCAAAAAAAAAAAAAGGTGTCCCCAGTAAAACTGGTTTAGGAAGAATACTTACTATTTTACTAAGCCACTTAACTAATCTGTTATCCCCCACCAAGAAGAAACTCTGTTACTAGACCGAAGTACTTGAGCACTGTCTTTAATGCAGAATTGGGTTCTCTCAGGTTCCATACTATACTTATTGCCTTTTCCCTTCATCTGGAGTGTGTAGCACATTGTGAAAGATGAAGTACTACAAGCACAAAGATATTGCACAGATATGGGCAACAATCTTCCTTGTGTGAACAGTAAGACTCTACCCAAGTTGCTTTGCTACATTAGAACTTTTTGAAAGCTGTGAAACTAAGTTGGGGGTGGGGTGGGGTGGTGAATTGTTGAAAAGAGCTTTTTCTTTTCAGCAGGACAACAGTACATTACATGAAATCATATATTCTAAAGGACACATTTCATTTACTGTTAAAATTCAGAAAAATCAGTCTCTGACTGAAAAAAAATACAGAATTGCCCCTCCCACTCCAAAACTGCAGAAAAAATATATATATAATGATAAATATTCCTTTTGTTTTGTTTTGTTTTGTTTAGAGACTCCCTGTAGTTTAATGGAATTTAACAAAAGAATTCTATCCTTTCCTTCCTCTTTTAGCTACCTTTGCTTTCAGCTTCAAGTGAGTCCCACATGTGAAATGTTCAAGGGATTGGAAGTCTACCAACATCACAAAAAAGAAACAGAAGGTCTTGGGTAGGAGGGGGAGAAAAGGCAGATGTGGCTTGACAAGTGATGAGGAAGTAGACTTTCAGGACACGTAAACTCAGGACAGCTAAGCTGACACCGTATCCCTGAGAAACAGAATGAAATCCCACACCAGCCACAGAACAGTATTACTGAGTCAGCAGAGCATATACGAGTGACCAGAAGGCATGCTGGTATTTCAGTACAGGCAGACTGAAGTCATGAGAATATGAAACACCATCTGAGCAGAGGCATTCCGTACAAAATGCAAGGAAATCTCCATGGAATCAGCTAGGAGCCATGTCAGAAGCATGACCAGCAATGCTGGCTGGAGTTCAAAAGGTTTGGCTCCACATCACAAAAAGCATCCAAGTGTTATAAACATCTTTGGTCCCATGTCCATATTGTAAGTTAGTTTTACATTAAAATTCCATGATTCTCACCCTTCCCTCTAATCACAAAATGGTGGCCTCCTGTAGCACCTTCCACGAGGACATAAATAGCTCTGCAGTTGTTATGACACCACTGTGAACCAGTTGAGAGAGGGCAATCTGGAAAATAGAGGCAGCGTACTTAAGGTGTTGCTGCAAATTAGCTCTAGATCCTGCAGATTCTCAAGCATTTCCTTAACTACAAATGCGGACTTCTCTCACTGTTGCACTGAAAGAAGATCACTCTTTCTGTTCTTGTTTCCTGAACATTGTTGCAGGAGAGCCCTTGTTGCAGGAGAACCAGCAACAGTAAATCAACAAGCCAGAAAAGTGGACCTGAGCAGTATCAAGACCTCAGCAAATTATTGAGTGCTTTATAGCTGTCTTGCTTTGCATTTGAAAAGAAGGGTGATTCAAACATTATCTAAATGACAGGCAAAAAACTTTTCTGTAGACCCAGACAGGTCAAGAGCAAACAAGGCTTTCCAAGCACCTGGCATGGTATCTGATAAAAGAAAAGAAAAATAAAAACAAACAAACATAAAAGAAAGTCCATATGTGAGTCTAGATCTCAATAATCCATTTTAGCAGTGCTAAAATACTCTTCCCAGAGCCTGGTTCTCCATTCCTTCAAAACAGCAAATTCTTTCTTTGCTAAATAATGTAATTTAATAAAAGGTTTCACAGTGAGAGTGTTTCTCCTAAAATGCTGGGCAATGATATCAAAAAGCCACATCATAAATTCATCTTCTCCTAAATAACTGTAACTTCCTATTGGACACCAAGTATCTGTCCTACAATTAAAAATAAAAGATAAAAAAATCTTGAAATGAGCTGGCTGAAAATTCAAAACTTCTTTCAACAACAAATAGCTAAATAAACCAATAAACCTCCAAATACTGTTTTAATTCTAAGGCAAAATGAGATTTTCTTCATTTTTCCTCTCAATTTCTTCCTCCCCCCCCCCCCCCCCCCCAAAAAAAAAAAAGGATTGTGTGATTGTGTGCATACTTAACTAGCAGTAGCATGAAGGAAAACTACCACCTTCTGCCTGTCTTCCACACTGTGAGTAACCATCCCTGTCTTCCAAGTCAATGCTTGGGGACTGAGATGCTGCCAAACAAATAAATACTTTCAATGTTAGAAAGGAAAGAATCAGAGCATAAGAATATGGACAGAATCACTGTGTGAAATAAATCACAGTTCCAGTTTGTTTATATCAAAGGACATGGCTATCTGCAAGACTCTTTCTGCTGTCTCCATTCAGCCTGGCAAGCTTACTTTAAGAGCTTGCTGAATTGCAGTGAAACTCCTTATTTCTGGACATGTTTTTTGACTAGTTTATGGGAAGCAGTATGCCTAAAGTTAAATATGTATTAATAAATAAATAAATAAATAAAATAAAACAACCTACAAACTAGGTCCTCTCAGAGTAAATAAAGAGACTCATGCTTTAGGGTCCACGTATCAAGCAGGTTACAGAATCACAGAATCATACAGTGGTTTGGGGTGGAAGGGACCTTAGAGATCATCTAATTCCAAACCTGCCTGCCATGGACAGAGACACCTTCCACTAGTCCAGGTTGCTCAAAGCCCCATCCAGCTTGGCCTTAAATACCTCCAGGGATGGGGCATCCACAACTTCTCTGGGCAATCTCTTCCAGTATCTTACTACCCTCATGGGAAAGAGTTTCTTCCTTATATCTAATCTAAATCTATCCTCTTTTAGTTTAAAGCCATTACTCCTTGTCCTATCACTACACTCCCTGATAAAAAGACCTTCACCAGCTTTCCTGTAGGCCCTCTTTAGGTACTGGAAGACCTCTACAAAGTCTCTCCAGAGCCTTCTCTACTCCAGGCTGAACAACCCAAACCCCCAACACTCAGCCAACACTCCCAACTCCATCTCCTGAGGTTCTGTTATCTTCTTTAACACCAGAATGTACGGTTACCTGGCAGGAGAAGATGGACAGGCCTCTGAACTTCCTTTATGGGAATAAAGGGAGGAAAGAGTACAACACTGCTTTACATTGACATAGGTTTGCTGAAATGCACACTTTAGCAATATGGCCATTTCTGGCACTGTTTTTTATGGCAAAGTCAGTATTTATAGACAAAATAAGGTGAGGACACAGGTTCAAATACTGACCAAAAATCATCCATGCTTTTTAAACTGGTAATATGCTTTCTTCCAGACAGTGACTGTGAATTGTGGGTCAGGGATTTTTCCCAATAGGTAGACTGGGATCTTTTCTGGGACTGGGATTTGGAAAGGAAGAAAATTTAGTTGCATGGACATGAAGGGTGTGGTGCCATTTTACCTAAGAACTAGAGAAAAGGCCCTATCTGTTTTACACAGTGGCTGTGAACAGTTTTCTAAAACCTAGAAATTAACCACGTGAAAGGACAATGATAACAACAGTAATCTGTGAGAGAATGATCTAGAAACATTTCTCAGTCTTCTTCCAGGTTTCAGTTATTCAAGATGCATGTTGTCCTTGTCCTTCTTTCACACCTTCTCACTCACTCTTTCACTTCAAAAAAGCTTTCAGACAATCAAGTCCCATTAAATCTTTTTCAAAGTATAACATCTACCTCCTTTCATTTCCTTGGAAAGCCAGTCCTCTGCCTCAGCCAAAGCTGCTCTGATCTCAGACTGCAGGCATTTCACCGTATGTCTAGCACTTCTTGTTGCCTCCTGTCTTGAAGAAGAATGTTTCTTGTGTACATCACTCTTAATTCCTCTAAATTCAAAGGATTTTGAGCACTAATCTAAATAAATAGGAAAAAAAAAAAAAAGAAGAAAAAAAAAAAGGATTATTTTTAAATATAGAGCAAGATGTGTACTCAACCTGAACTAGTTACTTCAGTCCCGCTAATCATTGCTTCATAAACTGGCATTGTTGCTGCTATTTTGTTTCTAAAAGAATGAAAAGAAAATTAAAATGCATCTCTTTTCTACCCAAACTTTCCTCTTCTTCAAACAAGGAAGTCATCACAATTTCACACCAGCTCTGACTGCTTTGGCTCCACCACATCCTTTTTTTTTTTTTTTTTTTCCTCTCTCTCTTCTGAAGAAGATGATTAAAAGAAACATCAAGGTATGATAAAAGTGTATATGTATGTGTGTGTGTATATATATATACATATAACTAAAACTCTCTAGAACTAACATGGAACCTTGGGATATTGAAAAAGTGAAGATGTTTCAGTAGAATTGCTCAGCAACAATTTTAACACACAAGAGCATAGTCAGATAACAAATGAGGCACAGCTGGAGATGTTTTCTATCTGTGGAAGATGGGGTGAGGTACCAAGAATCTTGTTGCCAGTACTGGCTCAGTATTTCTGGAGGGACAAAACTCAACCACTGGACTGAAACTTTAAGCAAACCATGGACCACTGTCTATGGATCCAAAACTTTTCCAGGCAGGCATTTTACAGGGGGAGTTAGCCTTCTACATAGACAGAGTCTGAAGGGACAAGGGAAAACTGAGATCTACCCTCAAGCAGAAAGATTGCCACTATCTTGTTCAGAAGCCAACACAGTATCTTTCCTTTTGTTTATTCAAGCTAGTGTGTGCCCTAAGTCTGCTAGTGCACAGGCACTAAAGTTATTGCACCAATTTTTAATACAATGAGGAATAAAAAATATTCAATACAGTAATAGCACTGTGGGAGATTATTACTAGCACAATGGACAGCCAGGTGTAAATATGCTGAGAGACAGGCAGAATTCATGCAGAATTGCAAACATTGTATTAATTCAACCAGATACCCTATACTTTATACCATTTAAGAATACACTGCTTTGAGATCAAGAAAATAGCTTTATAAGATGTGTTATTGCTCAACCAGAAGTTCTAGGCCCACTGCCGAGCAAGGGTTCATAGCACATATTATGAAGAAAATCAGTGTGTATCTGAAGATTTATTCTTTTCCTGCCTTTAATAAAATAAAATAAAATAAAATAAATAAAATAAATAAAATATAATATAATATAAAATAAAATAAAATAAAATAAAATAAAATAAAATAAAATAAAATAAAATAAAATAAAATAAAATAAAATAAAAACTCTTTCATCCCAAACAATAAATCCAGAGATTTACCAGTTGCTCTTTCCTGTATAAAGATCTCCTCCTTTTGTTCTACTCATGCTTAAGTATATTGGAGGCTGTCATTCCTAAGTTTCACCTCTTCTCAGTTCACCTCACCCATGCAGTGCTCTCGCTCCCAAGAAAAGGAGTGGGGAGCAGGCTGTGTGTAACTATCAGCAGAAACACTTTTTCAGAAGCTTAGCTTAAAGAGCCATGAAACCCAAAATGTCCTCTTCCTCTCCAGCAGAATGGGAATAAGAAAAAAAAAATCTATTTATGGCTGCCAATTTAAAGGTCAATGAAAATAATCTCATTTACTTTCATACATTTTAGATGAGACCCAGAGGGCTTTATTTTTAAGTATGAAAGGACCTATTGCTGGCTACTTAAAATATACTGTGACTGACTAGCTAGCCCCTCATTCAGTGGATGATACTCCTCCCTTGCCTTTGTTACACTTTGAAAATGGAAAGTCCTTTTTAAGTTTCATCCAGTACACACTCATTTTCCGTAACACACACTAAATACTTTGTTTAGAACAGTTTTATGGAAAAACAATTTCTTCCCATCTGCTATGAAAAAGAATTCAGTCTTCCTCCTCATAACCCTCCCTTGTATAGCTTTGTACCGCTAAGAATCTAAGCCTGCTGCATTTATCCTGTCTGGCCATATAAGTGGACATCTCTGTGTAAGTAGACCATCATAGGTTATGCCATCATAGCCACATTACATATGTCATCTGTAATGTGCATTACAAACCATGATGTCCAAAAAATTTGCTATCTTATGCAAATTGCTATCACTACCAGGAATCTCCTCAGACTTCTGTTGTGTTGTATTGGATCAAAAACATCAGGCCAATAGCAGTCCTAAATTAGTTTTTTTTTTTATTAACTGTTTAAGGAATATGTTCTGCAAACAACATAGACAATGAACACTATAAAAAACATCTTCCCATGTATGAGAACATGCTGTTCCAATCAAGTGTGTTTACATAAATAAGGTGCTGCTGTGGGAAGTCTCCCGAGACCTCAAATCTAATCCATATTCTGCCTACTGTGGCTATCTTGCCAAATGGAAATTAGACACCTGGGACAATTTTTGTAAACAACAACCATGAGCCCACAGAGCATCTAAATAACATTAGAAAGGATTTAAAGATTTGCCGTAATTATAGTGGACAATAAATATCTGAACAGAGAGACAGATTTCTGTTTGATGGGAAGGGCCTGTATTGCTAGTTGCCCGTAATTATACATACTGTTCTTCCCCTTATCAGATGGAGCTGTTGTGTGCACTAATTTCTGTTACATTAAATACACTAGTCCAATTAAAACCTCAGCAAAAGTTGAAAACAGAGTTTATCTTTATCCCAAAGTAATTTACTCCAATCTGGTGAAAAGAGATAAAACAAGTATTATAAAATACTTGCAATTAAAATAATTACACAATGTATCAGGGGCTTATGACTGGAACAAAAATAACTTCAAGCATCCTTCTAACTTAACTGTGCCGCTTATACTGTTAGCAGAGACAAGGAGTTAGTTTCCATGCTACAAAGTCTGGGGATCAGTCTCATTTTTAACAGTATCATTCTTATGTAAAACTCCCTTTTAGTAATGCCAAGATAATCAGCTCCCCACCCATTCTTGAAGCCCTGCTATATGTAGAAATGTGTATTTTCTCTCCCCTACACATTCTGCCAGACAACATTCCAACTGCTTCCTACAGTCTGAGAAAATAGTGTACAAATTAAATTAAAGATAATCCAAAAATACTTTCATAATGAATTCTCTTGAAAATATTTTACACTAGGGATGAGACTGAAGCATTCCCTTGCAAACAGAATATCATTTTCTTTGCTTAAGAAAAGTTCTGAGCATTAAACAGTATGAAAGGATCAGACGACTATTAGTGAGCTTTTCTTGACAGCTATCAAGAATCTCACTGCAATGAAAACTGAGATTAATGGGTCTGCTCTGAAAAGTATTAGGACAGCTGGATATTACATGAAAAAAGGGGATCTGTTCTGATTAAATGAGGACATCTGGTCAGCTTCCTGTTGGAACTAATTATTCTAATTTTAATAACAATAAAAGCAATCAAATATATCTAGCAGACACAGATACTGTAAACATCTAGACACTGAGTGTTGAAGACTTCATGTCACCTCAAAAGGAGATCAAGAGTGAAAACCAGTGTGCAATGCCAGAGAACAGGACAAGATCTCAGCATCTCCTGCCTGCCATCCCAGTTTTGCTACCCCTTGTACAATAAGTGAAGCTCCTCTGCAAGAAAGCTGCAGCTTTGCAAGTGCCCATGAGGCCAATGGAGGAAACCTTTTCACTCACCACAAGATTTTAATTTTTTCTAAGAAAATCCAGATCCACCTGCTTTTAGGAGTACTGCACTTCAAACACATGAAGAGCTTGACAAGAAGTCCTGCTCTTGGGGGATACATGAGCATGGAAGGAAGTCATTGCAAGGAAATGTTTGGCTTTCTTAAATTCAACAGGCCCATGAGCCAGGCCCTGGGATTCAGGCTATGGTGGAGATTTGGCAAAGAAGACTCGCAAATCACTACGATATTCCTAGTTGTCTCCCTAAATCCTGCAGGCACTCCCTCTGCAGCAGGAGAAAACAGGAACTGAAGCTGCAACTGTAAAATTTATTTTCCATAGCACTGTGTTACTTCTTCAAGGCATAAATGGAACATACTTCCTTCTTTCTGCTTGCACTGGGGACATTTTGCTTTCTGAGCTGCAAGGGGATGACTAGAAACTTTATCTATAAATAGATTCTGTTGTAATTTTTTTCATTTTTTTTTTTTTTTAATCTAGTGCACCAATGCAACAACCAGGGACATTATGAACTGGAGTCATCTTGTATTGCTTATGGGTACCCTTCCAGTTCTAAGAGCAGAATGGGATTCATAAAACCATCATCTGAATTTCAAGACTCAGGGATGCATAGACTTCTGCCAGCATCTGCAAAAATAAAGAATCAGAAATAAAAGTAAATGTTAGCCAGGGTAGAGGAAAAAGCAAAGAATCTCAAGGATACTGAAATATTTTTGACATCTGTGGAAGATGCTACTTATTTATGAGTAAGGGGTTCCTGGACTATTGAAGAGCTGTGGAGTTATCACCACTGACCAGCACCTATTGTGTTCAGAGCTACTCAGACAAAACAGATTGGTTCAGAACCCTGGCTCAAAAGCAAAATTGCACATGCAGGTAAACAGATTTGAAAGGTTCATAAGGGCCTGCTGCACCTGCAGTCTTCTCATGCTGCCTTGCCAGGGTCAATCCAGCTGAATGCATTTTGAAACAAAATAAAACAAACAAACAAACAAAACAAACAAAAAGTCCCTTCCTTCCTTGAGCTACACGTTTATTTCAGGTTGCAAGAAACAAATGCCATGTTGTGTTGGTCAGCCCTGACACTAGGTCTTCTCCACTCAGAAACATTCAAATTGCCAGAAACACGGAGCCACCAGTACAAAGACTGCAAAAAAGGGAAGGGAATGAAAACGGGAAAATCCCCATTTAGACACTTACATAACTGAGCATGTCAAAACAGCACAGCAGGACTCATTAGGTTCATGCTCCAGGAATCGTCTGCCCATTTTATGGAGATTGGAAACTCATCACCTTAATCCAAATCCCAATGTTCTGCTCAGGGATCTAGTTAGATCCTCTAGAAGTCAAAGGTAGGTTCTCCTTGGCTTGTCTGCTTCATTTCTTTGAGGACATCATCCTGCTATGTGGGTATCAGGCTCTGTATTCTCCACTTCAAGGAGACACTTACAAAACAGAGACATCTCCATCCTTCCACTGCTTCTCATTGCTGTTCTTCCTGAATGAACAATACTGGGAAAATAGTGCCCTTTGCTACTAACAGATGATTTACATATCCCCACAGAATTCACTAATATCAATTTCATTGAGTTTCATCGTACTGTATACACTCAGCTCCTTATCACTGCTGGGCCAGTCTGAGTCACACACAGATCTCCAGCGGACATTTAGGAAGGTGGCCTTTGAACATCTGTTCTGTGTGATAGCACATTTTAGTCTCTAAGATTGTTACAGACATCCTTCCTCAGTATGCCTGAATTTTGTTACCAAGCTGAAAGTTAGATGATCCATATAAAACACCTCAGCACATACTTCTTGAAATTTTGTACCATTCAGAAATACAGGAGCAATAACCTCTACCAAAGCCACAGATGAAACAAGCACATGACAGAAAAGAGGCAGATTTACCATGAGGCACTTTAAAGTCCGTATCACAGGGTCTGGCCAAAGTCCACTATTTTTCTGCTCAAGGATCAACAAGATCCCCTTCATATCTTCCAGGTGTCTAGCCTCCATAAGTCAGGCAGGTCAAGCATATATATTTAAATATTTTATTTAATGGAATGTCATGGATAGGACAAATCAGGTTAGACTGCATTGGCCCACTCGATTATACATTCTTTAGACTAGGAAATACCAAAAACCCCCATGTGAAATAGGCATTAGGCATTCACCTAATCCATTGAGTGTTCTTTTAACTACAAGGTACTTGTAGTCCTCATTGCTTGACCTTAGAAGCTCTCTACAGCTTCTTGCGGAGGGAAAGCAGAGAGAGAGGTGCTGATCTCTTCTCCCTGGTAAGGAAGGATATGGAACCAATGATAGGATGTGTGGGAATAGCACAAAGCTGTGTGTGTCAGGGCAGGTTCTGACTAGATATTAGGAAATTTTTCTTTACCATGACAGCAGTCAAACATGGGAACAGGATTCCTAGAGAAGTGGTTGGTGACCCATGCCTGTCAGTGTTGCATTTGGATAATACCTCAATAACATGTTTCAGCTTTTGGTTAGCCTTGAAGTGGTCAGGTAGTTGGACTAGATGATCTTTGTAGGTCTACTGAACTACTGTTCTGCTCTGCTCTGCTCTGCTCTGCTCTGCTCTCTTCTATTCTATTCTATTCTATTCTATTCTATTCTATTCTATTCTATTCTATTCTATTCTATTCTATTCTATTCTATTCTATTCTATTCTATTCTATTCTATTCTATTCTATTTCTATTTCTATTTCTATTTCTATTTCTATTCACCATCCAATGGTATTTAGAACAGTAGTACTATTGTCAGCCAATCAAGGCCTCAGCCTAAGAGTTCAAAATCCATTTGCAGACATCCACCCTAATACAAAAACTAAACTACCTATCTGCCATTAGTTACTTTCACAATTTAGGCTATTTTTTCACCTACATAGCCCTCACCATGTACCACACTTCTTTATAGTTCTTGATAGATCTGAATCTTTGTTGTTGTTGTTTAAAGTCTTAGCCAAATGAAAAGACAAGCTTGACAAAGGTATTGGCATGTGCTGCTTTGCTTAACAGATTGTGGCAAGTATCCAAATTCCAGTCAGAATTGCAGCAATCTCATATGCTGTCAAGAAGCAGGACTTTTCTCCCACAGAGAGTGCTGCAAATTTGATGAGAGGTAACTGAAGCCAATTCTTGTAACATCCATTAAAGAGCTTCTCAGTCTCTTGGTGCAAGGTCTAAGAGAATGTGAGCTTTCCCAGTCAATTCCATGTGTTGGTAACTACTAGCTTATAAGTTCTCTGCAGCTTTCACCTTTAAAAAGTCCTTTCAGAATCATTCCTCATACCTTTAAGTCATTAAACTTTGAAAAACTTTCCCATTTCGGTAGGTAGCAAAGAGAATTATGAAAATATATGCCAAATATTGTAATGTGAATAAGCCGATGATGCTATATCTCACCTCATTCATTGAAGTACTGCTGAAGAATTCTGTCCGCCAGACTTGGAAAAGTATATGGAGGAAAACTGACCTTTCCGAGTCTCTGCATTTTAGCAGCTTGATAAACCTCATGTTACTAGAGTCTGTAAATCAAAGGCAGGGATGGGGATGAAAGTTATAGTACAGGCAGTATGAACAGTACTGTTGAGATGATCCAAGGACAGAAATGAGAAGGTTTGCAGAACAATGGGTTCTACTATATTAAGGCAGCTGACACAGTTTAGCCCCAACTTTTTTATTGGGTATAAATAAAAGCTACTCTGTTTTTGATTTGTAAGTCTCAGCATTCAGGGTGTAGTTACACACTGACACAACTCCAAAAGACACTCTTGATCTGTTTGTACTCCCAGTCACTTCTCCCCACCCCCTCAGGCAGCTTGATTTGACTGTCTGTGTGGCTATGTTCTATAGTGGCTCTATAAAACACAAGCACAACTCAATAAATAAATAAATAAATAAGAGGAAAAATAAAAATACCAAGACTATATATAAACAGTCTACATACAGTCTAGAGCTCAATAAATCCATTCACAAAACTTGGCTGGAATTTTATTTTTTAAACTCAGTTTCATGCATAATTTTATTTCATCTACTTAAAGTCTTCTGTAATAAAAAATGAGCCAGGTTAACATCCAGCAATGTTCAAAGGTCTAAGATCTCACAGGATCTAAGACTCCATAATTAAATAATAGATAATTAAAGAACAAAATAAGAAAAAAAATCTATCAAATGGCATCTCCCAGTTCATATAGGGGAAAAATAATCAGTTTTACAAATTTCAGAGTCCCACAACAGATTCACCAGTCTGCTCACCGAGAGAGAAAGAACAGCTTGCAACACCGAGCATCTCTACACAGCGCTCTTGTGGCTAGAGAAAACCTTGCCTTAAGATGGTTTCTCTTGTAGTTTCTTGAATTATAGCTGTTTGCTTTTTTTTTTTTTTTTTTTTTCCGCTACCTTTGTGAGGCGGAGACCCCCGCGATGCTCGGCGCTCCCAGAAGCTGGCACCGGCGGCCCGCGGCTGTCCCAGTCCCCCAGACGGGAGGAGGCTCCCTCCCGTGCCTGGTTCCAGGAAAACTTTGGGGAAAAAAACACCCCACACACAGACCCGACCAGCGTTAGACAGCATCTGCAGAGCCGGGAGCTCCATGCGGATGGCTGCTGCGTCCTGTCCCGTGCTGGCCGCTGTGCCCAACACGACCTCAGGCTGCCTAGGAATGCTGCTGCAATCCTCTGCTACCTGTGGGGTGACTAGCAAAGGCATCAGTAACGCTAGGGGCTGTGAGACAACATGCACATGGCCTAAAAACTCACATTTTTACAATAAACCTTACATATCTTTAGCTCAAGACTTATTTCCTAACATGCTATCTAGAGCCCAGTGCATTTTCCCCAAACATCACTGCTACACTAGTTCTTTCTCCTGAAACCAAAGCTCTAAATCCCTGCTATGCATCTTTTACCTACTTAAAATATATCTGCAACCTTCCTCCCTTTTACCAAGCAGGATCTGAATACACTCCTCTTCCCCACTCCTCATTTCCACTTTCCCCAGACTTCTCCAGCTTCCACATCCTGCAGCATAAACTGCCTGCACAGCCTGCTGTGGTATTTATGCCTGACTAGCCTCTCTCCAAGCCCTCAGGGCACCTTGTGCATCTGTCACCCACTCCCTAATCCTGATCTAGCTGCACAGCCTGCACTTCAGGCCTCCACAGCTCTGGCATCTGCCTCTCAGTGGGGAGATGCCCACCATATCAGGCTTTTGCTATCTGTCTTGGTCTCTCTATTCCTCATCTCTATGCAATCCAGACAGGAAGGGAGAACGTAAAAGGCACTGACACATTATTAAATGAAAAATGTTCAGAAGAGGTCAGGAACAAAATCTCAGGGCCATTTAAAGTTGCTTGATTGCTGCCTGTGTAGCTAATAAGGCAACCATACAAAGGTCACCATGTCTCATCCTATTACATCAGTGCCCTTTGAAAGTACATTGTGTCCCTTCAAGTTGTGTCACATCAAGAGCTGGTTGAGTGCTTCATTGTCACTGATATTCATTGCTAATTTAACTTCCTGTTGCTGGTACATTATTTGTGATTTTTTTTCTTGTTCCTGGAAGCACATTTGTTATTTGGAAGCATGTTTGAACAATTTGCATATGCTCCATTTGATCATTCCCATTGCTAGGATAGTCACACAAAACACCTGATTCCTTCTACTTCTTGTTCAGATGACAAGAGCAGAAGAACAAACTGATGAACAGCATTAACAAAACACGTATTCGTTCATAAATAACTTTATTCACCTTCTAAAATATAAAATAATCTGTCAAACAAGCCTGTGTATTACAGTGGACAATGAGCATGAACTTGTACGATTTTTCAATGCTGACTGTACTTACAGAACAAGGGCATGAGCTTCCTTTCCTTTCCT